>NW_027063228.1:16528-57160 GCF_032884065.1 Artemia franciscana | reverse complement strand
AAGGCTCTTTTCCTATTTCAAAAGTTTTAGTTTTCGAGGGTAATAGCTTTGTATGTTGAAAAAATGAAGATATTAGACTATTTTATGATTGCACATGGTAAAGAATGTGAATAAAGGCTCTTTTCCTATTTCAAAAGTTTTAGTTTTTGAGGGTAATAGCTTTGTCTGTGGAAAAAATGAAGATCTTAGACAATTTTATGATTGCACATGGTAAAGAATGTGATTAAACGCTCTTTTCCTATTTCAAAAGTTTTAGTTTTCGAGGGTAATAGCTACGTATGTTGAAAAAATGAAGATATTAGACTATTTTATGATTGCACATGGTAAAGAATGTGATTAAAGGCTCTTTTCCTATGTCAAAAGTTTTAGTTTTCGAGGGTAATAGCTATGTATGTTGAAAAAATGAAGATATTAGACTATTTTATGATTGCAAATGGTAAAGAATGTGATTAAAGGCTCTTTTCCTATTTCAAAAGTTTTAGTTTTCGAGGGTAAGAACTTTGTCTGTGGAAAAAATGAAGATATTAGACAATTTTATGATTGCACATGGTAGAGAATGTGATTAAAGGCTCATTTCCTATTTCAAAAGTTTTAGTTTTCGAGGGTAATAGCTATGTATGTTGAAAAATGAAGATATTAGACTATTTTATGATTGAACATGGTAAAGAATGTGATTAAAGGCTCTTTTCCTATTTCAAAAGTTTTATTTTTCGAGCATAATAGCTACGTATGTTGAAAAAATGAAGATATTAGACTATTTTATGATTGCACATGGTAAAGAATGTGATTAAAGGCTCTTTTCCTATTTCAAAAGTTTTAGTTTTCGAGCGTAATAGCTACGTATGTTGAAAAAATGAAGATATTAGACTATTTTATGATTGCACATGGTAAAGAATGTGATTAAAGGCTCTTTTCCTAATTCAAAAGTTTTAGTTTTCGAGGGTAATAGCTACGTATGTTGAAAAAATTAAGATATTAGACTATTTTATGATTGCAAATGGTAAAGAATGTGATTAAACGCTGTTTTCCTATTTCAAAAGTTTTAGTTTTCGAGGGTAATAGCTTTGTATGTTGAAAAAAATGAAGATATTAGACTATTTTATGATTGCAAATGGTAAAGAATGTGAGTAAAGGCTCTTTTCCTATATCAAAAGTTTTAGTTTTCGAGGGTAATAGCTTTGTCTGTGGAAAAAATTAAGATATTAGACAATTTTATGATTGCACATGGTAAAGAATGTGATTAAAGGCTCTTTTCCTATTTCAAAAGTTTTAGTTTTCGAGCGTAATAGCTACGTATGTTGAAAAAATGAAGATATTAGACTATTTTATGATTGCACATGGTAAAGAATGTGATTAAAGGCTCTTTTCCTATTTCAAAAGTTTTAGTTTTCGAGCGTAATAGCTACGTATGTTGAAAAAATGAAGATATTAGACTATTTTATGATTGCACATGGTAAAGAATGTGATTAAAGGCTCTTTTCCTATTTCAAAAGTTTTAGTTTTCGAGGGTAATAGCTTTGTCTGTGGTAAAAATGAAGATATTAGACAATTTTATGATTGCACATGGTAAAGAATGTGATTAAAGGCTCTTTTCCTATTTCAAAAGTTTTAGTTTTCGAGGGTAATAGCTACGTATGTTGAAAAAATGAAGATATTAGACTATTTTATGATTGAACATGGTAAAGAATGTGATTAAAGGCTCTTTTCCTATTTCAAAAGTTTTATTTTTCGAGCATAATAGCTACGTATGTTGAAAAAATGAAGATATTAGACTATTTTATGATTGCACATGGTAAAGAATGTGATTAAAGGCTCTTTTCCTATTTCAAAAGTTTTAGTTTTCGAGCGTAATAGCTACGTATGTTGAAAAAATGAAGATATTAGACTATTTTATGATTGCACATGGTAAAGAATGTGATTAAAGGCTCTTTTCCTAATTCAAAAGTTTTAGTTTTCGAGGGTAATAGCTACGTATGTTGAAAAAATGAAGATATTAGACTATTTTATGATTGCACATGGTAAAGAATGTGATTAAAGGCTCTTTTCCTATGTCAAAAGTTTTAGTTTTCGAGGGTAATAGCTACGTATTTGAAAAAATGAAGATATTAGACTATTTTATGTCTGCAAATGGTAAAGAATGTGAATAAAGGCTCTTTTCCTATTTCAAAAGTTTTAGTTTTTGAGGGTAATAGCTTTGTCTGTGGAAAAAATGAAGATATTAGACAATTTTATGATTGCAAATGGTAAAGAATGTGATTAAAGGCTCTTTTCCTATTTCAAAAGTTTTAGTTTTCGAGGGTAATAGCTAAGTATGTTGAAAAAATGAAGATATTAGACTATTTTATGATTACACATTGTAAAGAATGTGATTAAAGGCTCTTTTTCTATTTCAAAAGTTTTAGTTTTCGAGGGTAATAGCTAAGTATGTTGAAAAAATGAAGATATTAGACTATTTTATGATTGCACATGGTAAAGAATGTGATTAAAGGCTCTTTTCCTATTTCAAAAGTTTTAGTTTTCGAGGGTAATAGCTAAGTATGTTAAAAAAATGAAGATATTAGACTATTTTATGATTGCACATGGTAAAGAATGTGATTAAAGGCTCTTTTCCTATTTCAAAAGATTTAGTTTTCGAGGGTAATAGCTACGTATGTTGAAAAAATGAAGATATTAGACTATTTTATCATTGCAAATGGTAAAGAATTTGATTAAAGGCTCTTTTCCTATTTCAAAAGTTTTACTTTTCGAGGGTAATAGCTACGTATGTTGAAAAAATGAGGATATTAGACTATTTTCTGATTGCAAATGGTAAAGAATGTGATTAAAGGCTCTTTTCCTATTTCAAAAGTTTTAGTTTTCGAGGGTAATATCTACGTATGTTGAAAAAATGAAGATATTTGACTATTTTATGATTGTACATGGTAAATAATGTGATTAAAGGCTCTTTTCCTATTTCAAAAGTTTTAGTTTTCGAGGGTAATAGCTACGTATGCTGAAAAAATTAAGATATTAGACTATTTTATGATTGCACATGGTAAAGAATGTGATTAAAGGCTCTTTTCCTATTTCAAAAGTTTTAGTTTTCGAGGGTAATAGCTACGTATGTTGAAAAAATGAAGATATTAGACTATTTTATGATTGCACATGGTAAAGAATGTGATTAAAGGCTCTTTTCCTATTTCAAAAGTTTTAGTTTTCGAGGGTAATAGCTTTGTCTGTGGAAAAAATGAAGATATTAGACTATTTTATGATTGAACATGGTAAAGAATGTGATTAAAGGCTCTTTTCCTATTTCAAAAGTTTTATTTTTCGAGCATAATAGCTACGTATGTTGAAAAAATGAAGATATTAGACTATTTTATGATTGCACATGGTAAAGAATGTGATTAAAGGCTCTTTTCCTATTCCAAAAGTTTTAGTTTTCGAGCGTAATAGCTACGTATGTTGAAAAAATGAAGATATTAGACTATTTTATGATTGCACATGGTAAAGAATGTGATTAAAGGCTCTTTTCCTAATTCAAAAGTTTTAGTTTTCGAGGGTAATAGCTACTTATGTTGAAAAAATGAAGATATTAGACTATTTTATGATTGCACATGGTAAAGAATGTGATTAAAGGCTCTTTTCCTATGTCAAAAGTTTTAGTTTTCGAGGGTAATAGCTATGTATGTTGAAAAAATGAAGATATTAGACTATTTTATGATTGAACATGGTAAAGAATGTGATTAAAGGCTCTTTTCCTATTTCAAAAGTTTTATTTTTCGAGCATAATAGCTACGTATGTTGAAAAAATGAAGATATTAGACTATTTTATGATTGCACATGGTAAAGAATCTGATTAAAGGCTCTTTTCCTATTTCAAAAGTTTTAGTTTTCGAGCGTAATAGCTACGTATGTTGAAAAAATGAAGATATTAGACTATTTTATGATTGCACATGGTAAAGAATGTGATTAAAGGCTCTTTTCCTAATTCAAAAGTTTTAGTTTTCGAGGGTAATAGCTACGTATGTTGAAAAAATGAAGATATTAGACTATTTTATGATTGCACATGGTAAAGAATGTGATTAAAGGCTCTTTTCCTATGTCAAAAGTTTTAGTTTTCGAGGGTAATAGCTACGTATTTTGAAAAAAAGAAGATATTGGACTATTTTATGACTGCAAATGGTAAAGAATGTGAATAAAGGCTCTTTTCCTATTTCAAAAGTTTTAGTTTTTGAGGGTAATAGCTTTGTCTGTGGAAAAAATGAAGATATTAGACAATTTTATGATTGTACATGGTAAAGAATGTGATTAAAGGCTCTTTTCCTATTTCAAAAGTTTTAGTTTTCGAGGGTAATAGCTAAGTATGTTGAAAAAATGAAGATATTAGACTATTTTATGATTGCACATTGTAAAGAATGTGATTAAAGGCTCTTTTTCTATTTCAAAAGTTTTAGTTTTCGAGGGTAATATCTAAGTATGTTGAAAAAATGAAGATATTAGACTATTTTATGATTGCACATGGTAAAGAATGTGATTAAAGGCTCTTTTCCTATTTCAAAAGTTTTAGTTTTCGAGGGTAATAGCTACGTATGTTAAAAAAATGAAGATATTAGACTATTTTATGATTGCACATGGTAAAGAATGTGATTAAAGGCTCTTTTCCTATTTCAAAAGATTTAGTTTTCGAGGGTAATAGCTACGTATGTTGAAAAAATGAAGATATTAGACTATTTTATCATTGCAAATGGTAAAGAATTTGATTAAAGGCTCTTTTCCTATTTCAAAAGTTTTACTTTTCGAGGGTAATAGCTACGTATGTTGAAAAAATGAAGATATTAGACTATTTTATGATTGCACAAGGTGAAGAATGTGATTAAAGGCTCTTTTCCTATTTCAAAAGTTTTAGTTTTCGAGGGTAATAGCTACGTATGTTGAAAAAATGAAGATATTAGACTATTTTATGATTACAAATGGTAAAGAATGTGATTAAAGGCTCTTTTCCTATGTCAAAAGTTTTAGTTTTCTAGGGTAATAGCTACGTATGTTGAAAAAATGAAGATATTAGACTATTTTATGATTGCAAATGGTAAAGAATGTGATTGAAGGCTCTTTTCCTATGTCAAAAGTTTTAGTTTTCGAGGGTAATAACTACGTATGTTGATAAAATGAAGATATTAGACTATTTTATGATTGCAAATGGTAAAGAATGTGATTAAAGGCTCTTTTCCTATGTCAAAAGTTTTAGTTTTCGAGGGTAATAGCTACGTATGTTGATAAAATGAAGATATTAGACTATTTAATGACTGCAAATGGTAAAGAATGGGATTAAAGGCTCTTTTCCTATTTCAAAAGTTTAGGGTAATAGCTTTGTCTGTGGGAAAAATTAAGATATTAGACAATTTTATGATTGCACATGGTAAAGAATGTGATTAAAGGCTCTTTTCCTATTTCAAAAGTTTAAGTTTTCGAGGGTAATAGCTACGTATGTTGAAAAAATGAAGATATTAGACTATTTTATGATTGCACATGGTAAAGAATGTGATTAAAGGCTCTTTTCCTATTTCAAAAGTTTTAGTTTTCGAGGGCAATAGCTAAGTATGTTGAAAAAATGAAGATATTAGACTATTTTATGATTGCAAATGGTAAAGAATGTCATTAAAGGCTCTTTTCCTATGTCAAAAGTTTTAGTTTTTGAGGATAATAGCTACGTATGTTGAAAAAATGAAGATATTGGACTATTTTATCATTGCAAATGGTAAAGATTGTGATTAAAAGCTCTTTTCCTATTTCAAAAGTTTTAGTTTTCGAGGGTAATAGCTTTGTCTGTGGAAAAAATGAAGATATTAGACAATCTTATGATTGCACATGGTAAAGAATCTGATTAAAGGTTCTTTTCCTATTTCGAAAGTTTTAGTTTTCCAGGGTAAGAACTTTGTCTGTGGAAAAAATGAAGATATTAGACTATTTTATCATTGCACATGGTAAAGAATGTGATTAAAGGCTCTTTTCCTATGTCAAAAGTTTTAGTTTTCGAGGGTAATAGCTATGTATGTTGAAAAAATGAAGATATTAGACTATTTTATGATTGCAATTGGTAAAGAATGTGATTAAAGGCTCTTTTCCTATTTCAAAAGTTTTAGTTTTCGAGGGTAATAGCTACATATGTTGAAAAAATGAAGATATTAGACTATTTTATGATTGCAAATGGTAAAGAATGTGATTAAAGGCTCTTTTCCTATGTCAAAAGTTTTAGTTTTCGAGGGTAATAGCTTTGTCTGTGGAAAAAATGAAGGTATTAGACAATTTTATGATTGCAAATGGTAAAGAATGTGATTAAAGGCTCTTTTCCTATTTCAAAAGTTTTAGTTTTCGAGGGTAATAGCTACGTATGTTGAAAAAATGAAGATATTAGACTATTTTATGATTGCAAATGGTAGAGAATATGATTAAAGGCTCTTTTCCTATTTCAAAAGTTTTAGTTTTCGAGGGTAAGAACTTTGTCTGTGGAAAAAATGAAGATATTAGACAATTTTATGATTGCACATGGTAAAGAATGTGATTAAAGGCTCTTTTCCTATTTCAAAATTTTTAGTTTTCGAGGGTAATAGCTACGTAGGTTGAAAAAATGAAGATATTAGACTATTTTATGATTGCAAATGGTAAAGAATGTGATTAAAGGCTCTTTTCCTATTTCAAAAGTTTTAGTTTTCGAGGGTAATAGCTATATATGTTGAAAAAATGAAGATATTAGACTATTTTATGATTGCAAATGGTAAAGAATGTGATTAAAGGCTCTTTTCCTATTTCAATAGTTTTAGTTTTCGAGGGTAACAGCTACGTATGTTGAAAAAATGAAGATATTAGACTATTTTATGATTGCAAATGGTAAAGAATGTGATTAAAGGCTCTTTTCCTATTTCAAAAGTTTTAGTTTTCGAGGGTAATAGCTACGTATCTTGAAAAAATGAAGATATTAGACAATTTTATGATTGCACATGGTAAAGAATGTGATTAAAGGCTCTTTTCCTATTTCAAAAGTTTTAGTTTTCGAGGGTAATAGCTACGTGTGTTTAAAAAAATGAAGATATTAGACTATTTTATGATTGCAAATGGTAAAGAATGCGATTAAAGGCTCTTTTTCTATTTCAAAAGTTTTAGTTTTCGAGGGTAATAGCTACGTATGCTGAAAGAAATAAGATATTAGACTATTTTATGATTGCAAATGGTAAAGAATGTGATTAAAGGCTCTTTTCCTATGTCAAAAGTTTTAGTTTTCGAGGGTAATAGCTACGTATGTTGAAAAAATGAAGATATTAGACTATTTTATGATTGCAAATGGTAAAGAATGTGATTAAAGGCTCTTTTCCTATTTTAAAAGTTTTAGTTTTCGAGGGTAATAGCTTTGTCTGTGGAAAAAATGAAGATATTAGACTATTTTATGATTGCACATGGTAAAGAATGTGATTAAAGGCTCTTTTTCTATTTCAAAAGTTTTAGTTTTCGAGGGTAAGAGCTTTGTCTGTGGAAAAAATGAAGATATTAGACAATTTTATGATTGCAAATGGTAAAGAATGTGATTAAAGGCTCTTTTCCTATTTCAAAAGTTTTAGTTTTCGAGGGTAACAGCTACGTATGTTGAAAAAATGAAGATATTAGACTATTTTATGATTGCAAATGGTAAAGAATGTGATTAAAGGCTCTTTTCCTATTTCAAAAGTTTTAGTTTTCGAGGGTAATAGCTACGTATCTTGAAAAAATGAAGATATTAGACAATTTTATGATTGCAAATGGTAAAGAATGTGATTAAAGGCTCTTTTCCTATTTCAAAAGTTTTAGTTTTCGAGGGTAATAGCTACGTATGTTGAAAAAAATGAAGATATTAGACTATTTTATGATTGCAAACGGTAAAGAATGCGATTAAAGGCTCTTTTTCTATTTCAAAAGTTTTAGTTTTCGAGGGTAATAGCTACGTATGCTGAAAAAAAATAAGATATTAGACTATTTTATGATTGCAAATGGTAAAGAATGTGATTAAAGGCTCTTTTCCTATGTCAAAAGTTTTAGTTTTCGAGGGTAATAGCTACGTATGTTGAAAAAATGAAGATATTAGACTATCTTATGGTTGCAAATGGTAAAGATTGTGATTAAAGGCTCTTTTCCTATGTCAAAAGTTTTAGTTTTTTAGGGTAATAGCTACGTATGTTGAAAAAATGAAGATATTAGACTATTTTATGATTGCAAATGGTAAAGAATGTGATTAAAGGCTCTTTTCCTATGTCTAAAGTTTTAGTTTTCGAGGTTAATAGCTACGTATATTGAAAAAATGAAGATATTAGACTATTTTATGATTGTAAATGGTAAAGAATGTGATTAAAGGCTCTTTTCCTATTTCAAAAGTTTTATTTTTCGAGGGTAATAGCTTTGTCTATGGAAAAACTGAAGATATTATACAATTTTATGATTGCACATGGTAAAGAATGTGATTAAAGGCTCTTTTCCTATTTCAAAAGTTTTAGTTTTCGAGGGTAATAGCTACGTATGTTGAAAAAATGAAGATATTAGACTATTTTATCATTGCAAATGGTAAAGAATGTGATTAAAGGCTCTTTTCCTATGTCAAAAGTTTTAGTTTTCGAGGGTAATAGCTACGTATGTTGAAAAAATTAAGATATTAGACTATTTTATGATTGCAAATGGTAAAGAATGTGATTAAAGGCTCTTTTCCTATGTCAAAAGTTTTAGTTTTCGAGGGTAATAGCTACGTATGTTGAAAAAATGAAGATATTAGACAATTTTATGATTGCACATGGTAAAGAATGTGATTAAAGGCTCTTTTCCTATTTCAAAAGTTTTAGTTTTCGAGGGTAATAGCTACGTATGTTGAAAAAATGAAGATATTAGACAATTTTATGATTGCAAATGGTAAAGAATGTGATTAAAGGCTCTTATCCTATTTCAAAAGTTTTGGTTTTTGAGGGTAATTGCTTTGTCTGTGGAAAAAATGAAGATATTAGACAATTTTATGATTGCACATGGTAAAGAATGTGATTAAAGGCTCTTTTCCTATTTCAAAAGTTTTAGTTTTCGAGGGTAATAGCTAGATATGTTGAAAAAATGAAGATATTAGACTATTTTATGATTGCACATGGTAAAGAATGTGATTAAAGGCTCTTTTCCTATGTAAAAAGTTTTAGTTTTCGAGGGTAATAGCTACGTATGTTGAAAAAATGAAGATATTAGACTATTCTATGATTGCAAATGGAAAAGAATGTGATTAAAGGCTCTTTTCCTATTTCAAAAGTTTTAGTTTTCGAGGGTAATAGCTAGGTCTGTTGAAAAAATGAAGATATTAGACAATTTTATGATTGCACATGGTAAAGAATGTGATTAAAGGCTCTTTTCCTATTTCAAAAGTTTTAGTTTTCGAGGGTAATAGCTACGTGTGTTGAAAAAATGAAGATATTAGACTATTTTATGATTGCACATGGCAAAGAATGTGATTAAAGGCTCTTTTCCTATTTCAAAAGTTTTAGTTTTCGAGGGTAATAGCTACGTATGTTGAAAAAATGAAGATGTTAGACTATTTTATGATTACAAATGGTAAAGAATGTGATTAAAGGCTCTTTTCCTATGTCAAAAGTTTTAGTTTTCGAGGGTAATAGCTATGTATGTTGAAAAAATGAAGATATTAGACTATTTTATGATTGCACATGGTAAAGAATATGATTAAAGGCTCTTTTCCTATTTCAAAAGTTTTAGTTTTCGGGGGTACTAGCTACGTATGTTGAAAAAATGAAGATGTTAGACTATTTTATGATTACAAATGGTAAAGAATGTGATTAAAGGCTCTTTTCCTATGTCAAAAGTTTTAGTTTTCGAGGGTAATAGCTATGTATGTTGAAAAAATGAAGATATTAGACTATTTTATGATTGCAAATGGTAAAGAATGTGATTAAAGGCTCTTTTAAATAGATTGTTAGGTTTACCTAACTCTTGAACATGCAACATAAAATTGTCCATGGGAAAAGCAATCCGTATTCAGATCTATACCTGATTATTTTAATGATTGCCCTTTAGCTTTGTTGATGCTGATTGCTAATCAAACATTCCCTGTGTCCCCGTCGTCATTTATATATCCCCCTGTGCCCCCTGGCACCCCCCTTGTAGTTGTGTCCCTGTGTCCTGGTCGTCATTTATATTCCAAGTATTCCGGTCGTCATTTGTGTCCCGGTGTATATAAATATATATATTTTTATATAAATATAGATATAAATATATATATTTTTTGAACTACATAAAACTTGCGAATATTGCTTTTCCCATGGACAATTTTATGTTGCAATTTTATGTACAGGGAAGATATATAAATGACGACCGGGACACAGGGATTGTTCGAAAAGAAATTACAGACCGGGACACCGGGAAACAAATGAAGACCGGGATGCTGGTACACAGGGAATGTTTGATTAGCAATCAGCATCAACAAAGCTAAAGGGCAATCATTAGAATAATCAGGTATAGATCTGAATACGGATTGCTTTTCGCATGGACAATTTTATGTTGCATGTTCAAGAGTTAGGTAAACCTAACAATCTATTTATATGCACAAACAATAGGACATGGAAGAATGTTGTATATTCTTAAGTTTTACGTAGTTAAATTGGACAGCGAAGAATGTTGTATATTCGCAAGTTTTATGTAGTTCAAAAATATATATATTTATATCTATCTCAATTCACAGGTGGGACACAGGGACACAACTACAATGGCAGGTAACTAATATGGCGTGTAACGACTTACGCGCACGGGGGGCTTGGGGGCGCGATGCCCCCCAAGCCCCCCCCCCCCCAACAGCTATATATCTATATATATAAAAATAAGTTGTCTGTGTGTCTGTCGAGTGACTTCAGGTGTGTCGACTGACGTCATTGTAAGGATTGAGCTGTATGCGTCATGAAATTGTTTGTCGACTGAAGTCATGTTTGTCAACTGATGAAATTACAGACCGGGACACAAATGACGACCGGGACACGGGGATACAGGGAATATAAATGACGACCGGGAACCTCAAAGAGAAATTACAGACTGGGACACCGGGACACAGGGAATATAAATGACGACCGGGACACAGTGACACAACTACAAAGGGGACGACGGGGGTACAGGGAAGATATATAAATGACGACCGGGACACAGGGATTGTTCGAAGAGAAATTACAGACCGGGACACCAGGAAACAAATGACGACCGGGATGCTGGGACACAGGGAATATAAATGACGACCTCGACATTCAAAGAGAAACTACAGACTGGGACACCGGGACACAAATGACGACCGGAATACTGGGAATATAAATGACGACCAGGACACAGGGACACAACTACAAGGGGGGTGCCAGGGGGCACAGGGGGATATATAAATGACGATGGGGACACAGGGAATGTTTGATTAGCAATCAGCATCAACAAAGCTAAAGGGCAATCATTAGAATAATCAGGTATAGATCTGAATACGGATTGCTTTTCCCAATGACAATTTTATGTTGCATGTTCAAGAGTTAGGTAAACCTAACAATCTATTTATATGCACAAACAATAGGACATGGAAGAATGTTGTATATTCTTAAGTTTTACGTAGTAAAATTGGACAGCGAAGAATGTTGTATATTCGCAAGTTTTATTTAGTTAAAAAAATATATATATTTATATCTATCTCAATTCACAGGTGGGACACAGGGACACAACTACAATGGCAGGTAACTAATATGGCGTGTAACGACTTACGCGCGCGGGGGGCTTGGGGGCGCGATGCCCCCCCAAGCCCCCCCCCCCCACAGCTATATATCTATATATATAAAAATAAGTTGTCTGTGTGTCTGTCGAGTGACTTCAGGTGTGTCGACTGACGTCATTGTAAGGATTGAGCTGTATGCGTCATGAAATTGTTTGTCGACTGACGTCATGTTTGTCAACTGATGAAATTACAGACCGGACACAAATGACGACCGGGAAACGGGGATACAGGGAATATAAATGACGACCGGGAACCTCAAAGAAAAATTACAGACTGGGACACCGGGACACAGGGAATATAAATGACGACCGGGACACAGTGACACAACTACAAAGGGGACGACGGGGGTACAGGGAAGATTTATAAATGACGACCGGGACACAGGGGTTGTTCGAAGAGAAATTACAGACCGGGACACCGGGAAACAAATGACGACCGGGATGCTGGGACACAGGGAATATAAATGACGACCTCGACACTCAAAGAGAAAGTACAGACTGGGACACCGGGACACAAATGACGACCGGAATACTGGGAATATAAATGACGACCAGGACACAGGGACACATCTACAAGGGGGGTGCCAGGGGGCACAGGGGGATATATAAATGACGATGGGGACACAGGGAATGTTTGATTAGCAATCAGCATCAACAAAGCTAAAGGGCAATCATTAGAATAATCAGGTATAGATCTGAATACGGATTGCTTTTCCCATGGACAATTTTATGTTGCATGTTCAAGAGTTAGGTAAACCTAACAATCTATTTATATGCACTAACAATAGGACATGGAAGAATGTTGTATATTCTTAAGTTTTACGTAGTTAAATTGGACAGCGAAGAATGTTGTATATTCGCAAGTTTTATGTAGTTCAAAAAATATATATATATTTATATCTATCTCAATTCACAGGTGGGACACAGGGACACAACTACAATGGCAGGTAACTAATATGGCGTGTAACGACTTACGCGCGCGGGGGGGCTTGGGGGCGCGATGCCCCCCAAGCCCCCCCCCCCCCCCCAACAGCTATATATCTATATATATAAAAATAAGTTGTCTGTGTGTCTGTCGAGTGACTTCAGGTGTGTCGAATGACGTCATTGTAAGGATTGAGCTGTATGCGTCATGAAATTGTTTGTCGACTGACGTCATGTTTGTCAACTGATGAAATTACAGACCGGGACACAAATGACGACCGGGACACGGGGATACAGGGAATATAAATGATGACCGGGAACCTCAAAGAGAAATTACAGACTGGGACACCGGGACACAGGGAATATAAATGACGACCGGGACACAGTGACACAACTTCAAAGGGGACGACGGGGGTACAGGGAAGATATATAAATGACGACCGGGACACAGGGACTGTTCGAAGAGAAATTACAGACCGGGACACAGGGAAACAAATGACGATCGGGATGCTGGGACACAGGGAATATAAATGACGAGCTCGACACTCAAAGAGAAAGTACAGACTGGGACACCGGGACACAAATGACGACCGGAATACTGGGAATATAAATGACGACCAGGACACAGGGACACAACTACAAGGGGGGTGCCAGGGGGCACAGGGGGATATATAAATGACGACGGGGACACAGGGAATGTTTGATTAGCAATCAGCATCAACAAAGCTAAAGGGCAATCATTAGAATAATCAGGTATAGATCTGAATACGGATTGCTTTTCCCATGGACAATTTTATGTTGCATGTTCAAGAGTTAGGTAAACCTAACAATCTATTTATATGCACAAACGATAGGACATGGAAGAATGTTGTATATTCTTAAGTTTTACGTAGTTAAATTGGACAGCGAAGAATGTTGTATATTCGCAAGTTTTATGTAGTTCAAAA
This sequence comes from Artemia franciscana, assembly GCF_032884065.1. Classification (NCBI taxonomy): domain Eukaryota; kingdom Metazoa; phylum Arthropoda; class Branchiopoda; order Anostraca; family Artemiidae; genus Artemia; species Artemia franciscana. Next base: position 43,514 of record NW_027063228.1, on the reverse strand, counting down.
AATATATATATTTATATCTATCTCAATTGACAGGTGGGACACAGGGACACAACTACAATGGCAGGTAACTAATATGGCGTGTAACGACTTACGCACGCGGGGGGCTTGGGGGCGCGATGCCCCCCCAAGCCCCCCCCCCAACAGCTATATATCTATATATATAAAAATAAGTTGTCTGTGTGTCTGTCGAGTGACTTCAGGTGTGTCGACAGACGTCATTGTAAGGATTGAGCTGTATGCGTCATGAAATTGTTTGTCGACTGACGTCATGTTTGTCAACTGGTGAAATTACAGACCGGGACACAAATGACGACCGGGACACGGGAATACAGGGAATATAAATGACGACTGGGAACCTCAAAGAGAAATTACAGACTGGGACACCGGGACACAGGGAATATAAATGACGACCTGGACACAGTGACACAACTACAAAGGGGACGACGAGCGTACAGGGAAGATATATAAATGACGACCGGGACACAGGGATTGTTCGAAGAGAAATTACAGACCGGGACACCGGGAAACAAATGACGACCGGGATGCTGGGACACAGGGAATATAAATGACGACCTCGACAATCAAAGAGAAAGTACAGACTGGGACACCGGGACACAAATGACGACCGGAATACTGGGAATATAAATGACGACCAGGACACAGGGACAAAACTACAAGGGGGATATATAAATGACGACGGGGACACAGGGAATGTTTGATTAGCAATCAGCATCAACAAAGCTAAAGGGCAATCATTAGAATAATCAGGTATAGATCTGAATACGGATTGCTTTTCCCATGGACAATTTTATGTTGCATGTTCAAGAGTTAGGTAAACCTAACAATCTATTTATATGCACAAACAATAGGACATGGAAGAATGTTGTATATTCTTAAGTTTTACGTAGTTAAATTGGACAGCGAAGAATGTTGTATATTCGCAAGTTTTATGTAGTTCAAAAAATATATATATTTATATCTATCTCAATTCACAGGTGGGACACAGGGATACAACTACAATGGCAGGTAACTAATATGGCGTGTAACGACTTACGCGCGCGGGGGGCTTGGGGGCGCGATGCCCCCCCAAGCCCCCCCCAACAGCTATATATCTATATATATAAAAATAAGTTGTCTGTGTGTCTGTCGAGTGACTTCAGGTGTGTCGACTGACGTCATTGTAAGGATTGAGCTGTATGCGTCATGAAATTGTTTGTCGACTGACGTCATGTTTGTCAACTGATGAAATTACAGACCGGGACACAAATGACGACCAATACACGGGGATACAGGGAATATAAATGACGACAGGGAACCTCAAAGAGAAATTACAGACTGGGACACCGGGACACAGGGAATATAAATGACGACCGGGACACAGTGACACAACTACAAAGGGGACGACGGGGGTACAGGGAAGATATATAAATGATGACCGGGAAACAGGGATTGTTCGAAGAGAAATTACAGACCAGGACACCGGGAAACAAATGACGACCGGGATGCTGGGACACAGGGAATATAAATGACGACCTCGACGCTCAAAGAGAAAGTACAGACTGGGACACCGGGACACAAATGACGTCCGGAATACTGGGAATATAAATGACGACCAGGACACAGGGACACAACTACAAGGGGGGTGCCAGGGGGCACAGGGGGATATATAAATGACGACGGGGACACAGGGAATGTTTGATTAGCAATCAGCATCAATAAAGTTAAAGGGCAATCATTAGAATAATCAGGTATAGACCTGAATACGGATTGCTTTTCCCATGGACAATTTTATGTTGCATGTTCAAGAGTTAGGTAAACCTAACAATCTGTTTATATGCACAAACAATAGGACATGGAAGAATGTTGTATATTCTTAAGTTTTACGTAGTTAAATTGGACAGCGAAGAATGTTGTATATTCGCAAGTTTTATGTAGTTCAAAAAATATATATATTTATATCTATCTCAATTCACAGGTGGGACACAGGGACACAACTACAATGGCAGGTAACTAATATGGCGTGTAACGACTTACGCGCGCGGGGGGCTTGGGGGCGCAATGCCCCCCCCCCCCAAGCCCCCCCCCCCCAACAGCTATATATCTATATATATATAAAAATAAGTTGTCTGTGTGTCTGTCGATTGACTTCAGGTGTGTCGACTGACGTCATTGTAAGGATTGAGCTGTATGCGTCATGAAATTGTTTGTCGACTGACGTCATGTTTGTCAACTGATGAAATTACAGACCGGGACACAAATGATGACCGGGACACGGGGATACAGGGAATATAAATGACGACCGGAAACCTCAAAGAGAAATTACAGACTGGGACACCGGGACACAGGGAATATAAATAACGACCGGGACACAGTGACACAACTACAAAGGGGACGACGGGGGTACAGGGAAGATATATAAATGACGACCGGGACACAGGGATTCTTCGAAGAGAAATTACAGACCGGGACACCGGGAAACAAATGACGACCGGGATGCTGGGACACAGGGAATATAAATGACGACCTCGACAGTCAAAGAGAAAGTACAGACTGGGACACCGGGACACAAATGACGACCGGAATACTGGGAATATAAATGACGACCAGGACACAGGGACACAACTACAAGGGGGGTGCCAGGGGGGACAGGGGGATATATAAATGACGACGGGGACACAGGGAATGTTTGATTAGCAATCAGCATCAACAAAGCTAAAGGGCAATCATTAGAATAATCAGGTATAGATCTGAATACGGATTGCTTTTCCCATGGACAATTTTATGTTGCATGTTCAAGAGTTAGGTAAACCTAACAATCTATTTATTTGCACAAACAATAGGATATGGAAGAATGTTGTATATTCTTAAGTTTTACGTAGTTAAATTGGACAGCGAAGAATGTTGTATATTCGCAAGTTTTATGTAGTTCAAAAAATATATATATTTATATATTGTGCGCCAAATTTAAAAATTGAAAAGACGTGTTAATATTAACTGGAGTAATCTGAAGTCTTGTGGCATTACCAACAACGCTTTAAGCAGCCCGAAGTACTGGTTCTGCCTGCCTACCAGTGGGTAAAGGCAGGCATACTTAGCAGCCCCTACCCCTGGGGTGTAAGAGGGGACTCATCAGGTGAGACCTATGCTAATTTTAATTTGCTCCTGCTTTGTTATTTGAAATTTGCTGCTAGATTGTGAACCATATCCTACCTTATACCCAGCCTGCCATATACTACTGCTTACTCTGTACCTGTCTTGTTGTTCACATTAAGTAAGTAATGAAAGGTCAAATCAAGCCACCTTGTGAACTTAGGTCAGACAGCTCACTCCAATTCTCTGGATCAGAATCTGTCTCAGAGCAAATACTCATCCTGACTAGCCACATGAATAATATAAAAATTAAACACAAAATGTTAGCAGATTCACTGCATCCTGACAGCCTTAAATCTTCAGTGAAAGGGTTACTTGATGACCTCATATTGGCCAAGATCTCTACCCAGGTAGATGAGGCTGTGACCAAAATGAAAGAGGAACAGGCATTCATTCAACATGATGCCACTATTTCTTCAGATAAGCTGGATGCAATCAAGCAGGATGTGTATGCTGGCCTCAGTCTAGATCTTAGTAGTCTAGTTGATAAGACCCTTGAAAGCTATAATAAACGCATATCTTCAATTGAATCTTCTTTGACTACTCTAGGGTCATCAATGAAAGACCTTGAGAGCTCTTTCAAGCCTATCCAGTAAGATTAAATGATTGTTTTGAACAGCAGGCTTTGAGCAACCAAATTATTGTCTTTGGGGTGAAAGAAGATGCCCCCATTGAAAACACTGAAAGTCAGTTCATGTCACTATGTGCTGTGAAATTTCCTGGCATACCAATTACCCAGTCTGATGTTGTATCAGCCAAAAGAATTGGCAAACCATCTGCCAAACCCAGACCCATAGTTGTAGAATTTTGTAATTTACGAATTCGCCAACTGCTTCTCAGACAAAAGAAGGATTTGAAAGGATCTGGGACACTATTTTCTGAGATGCTTACAAAACCACGCTTACAGCTTCTTTCATATGCCAAGTCAAAGCTTGGTTTACGTAATGTTTGGTCCAGTAAAGGTGATATCCTGTATAAAACTCAGTCTGGAAGAGTAGTTAAGTTCAGTGATCAGGATGAAATTGATTTGTGTGCTGCAAATGCAGAGAATTAAAGTGATGGATTTTAGTTCACTTTGTTATAATATGTTGAATTGTTTTTGTATGAATTTATTTTATGTTCTTACATTTTTCCTTTTTCACTCTTCACTGTCTTCACATAATTCTGACTTGTGCTATATTATGCTTTGGGGCAATACCTTGGATGATATGTCCCTTCCCACTAATATTGCTCTATGTTTGTTTGTGATTCTACCACCTTCATGTAGTTTGCTTTCTGTTTTACTCTTGTTATGTCAGCATACTTATAGCTCACATAATTTTAACTGGTTACACATTATATTTTGTGCCACTCCTTTAATTAATATGTGCCTTTCCACTGATTTTTCATTAAGCTTGTTTGTGATCCTATCACCATCATGTTGCTTGGCTTCTAGAACGTTCTTGTTGTGTCTGCACACTTGCAGCTCATCGAGTTTTGACTGTTCCCATATTATATTTTGGGCCAATATTATGATTAATATATGCCATCCTACTGAATTTTTTTTATTTTTGTTTTTGACTTTCTCACCTTCATGTAGGCCAATTTCTATCATATTTTTGTCATGTCAGCATAATTGCAGCTCTTATAATCTTGACTGGCTCCACATTATACTTTTGGCCAGTACTTTGACAAATTTATTTTGCCTTAATTCTACCATATCTTTGTTCTGTGTGTTCACATGCAGATCACATAATTTTGATTGCTCAAATCTATTTTGGTCTTATACTTTGAATATTGTGTGTCTTACCATTGATATTTATTTGTATTTGTTTGTGTTCCTATCACCTTCATGTATGCTATTTTCTATCACACTTTTGTCATGTCAGCACACTTACAGCTCACATAAATTTTACTGGTCCCATATTGTAAATTTAGCCTATTCTTCAAATATTATGAGCCATCCTACTAATGTCTCTTTATATTTGTTTGAGATCCTATTGCCTTTATGTAGCCTGATTTCTGTCATTGTTTGTCATGCCTTAACACTCGCAGCTCATCTTTTCCTGATTGGTGCCACATTATTTGACCCCTTTCTTTGGTTAATATTTGCCATCCCACTGATATTTCTTTTTCTTTGTTTATGATTCCATTACCTTCAAGTGTACTATGGATAGTGTGTCATTTGTGAAGGTTTTATATGTCTGAGATAAATATGGGTGATTTCTCTTTCCTTATGAACTCTTCTATTCTTAATTCAGTTATATTTGATCAACCAAGTAGTGCTGGTAAACAAGAGGCACACACTTCTGACCCTCTCCTTGAATCTATGGTTAGTTCTAGCTGTAATTATCACACCACCATTGATTATTGTGATAATATTATGCCCTCACTCTCTTCAAACAGTTGCTTTAATGTTTTTTGTTTGAATGTGCGTGGGATAAGAGATAAGTGGGACACTCTTAAATCGTATCTGTGGTCTGATAATTCTTGCCCTTTTGATGTCATAGGCTTGACGGAAACATGGTTATCTGACAGTGATAATTTTACAGCTTATGACATGCATGGTTATATTGCTATTCATGTCCCTAGAATGGTAACAAAGTGTTCTGGGGGTATTTCTTTGTTCATAAAATCTAGTATTGAATTTTGTAGAAGATCTGATCTTGAATCCTTGTTTACATCGGTGGTGTCTAATAGTAGGACAGTTTATTCTCTTGTTATTGATCTGAAAAGCCAGGTTGCATATGATACTGTTTGTTTGTTTTATAAGCCCCCTCCTTTTCCAACACATCTGTTCTGTGATTTGCTTGATCAGCTTTCTGGTGTGGGGACTTTCTCTAAAAAACGGATTTGTGTCTTGGGAGACTTTAATTGTAATATGTTAAATGTTGGATCAAATGATGAATGTGACCATCTTTTTGATGTATTTTCTTCTTCTGGGCTACTTCCTTCAATTTTTTTTCCTTCACGCGTTGACCCTTCAAGAAATTCTGCCACTTTAATAGATAATATTTTCACTTCTCTTTCTCCTAATTTGAAGTTCTCGTCTGGTCTTGTTTTCACTGATCTTTCTGATCACTTCCCTATTTATCTATCACTATCTGTGCCTAAAACAGAGATTACTGTGGATGAGAAAGGCAAGTCTTCTTTTAGAACTTTTACAGATAGAGAAATTTCTAATTTAATACATAGTCTTCAGAGTAATGATTGGTCTAGTGTTCTTGAAGCTAATGATGCTGATTGTGCAACTAGATTATTTTTGTGTCGTATGGGCACTCTGTTGGATAAGCATTTTCCTCTTAGAAAGAGGCCAAGGAATTTTACACCTAAATGCCCATGGATGTCTAGAGGTCTGATCAATGCAACCCATATGAAGGCGTCTTTGTTCAAGGCTGCATGTAAAAGTAAGACACAGGAAGATCTTCTGAAGTATAAACATTACAAAAATGTGCTCACTTCTTCAGTTCGCTTAGCAAAAAAGCTGTATTTTTCACGTCGAATTAATGAGTGTAAAGGGAATTTGCGCAAGGTTTGGACTGTAATTAATGAAGCTCTCTCCCGTAAGAAACTCAAACAATCTTCCCCATCTCTTTATAGGAAAGCTGATGGATCTGTTGTGGATAAAAAATCCTTAGCAAGTGCCTTCAATTCGTATTTCACCACACTTCCCTCAGTTCTCATTCCACCCCTGAGTAGAGTAAGTTGTTTTCCTATGACAGAGAAGTCTTTTTTCCTTTCCCCATGTAGTACTACTGAGATTTCTAGTATTATTTCTCAACTTCCAAGTAGTTGTTCAGTTGATAGTTATGGTTTGAGTAATAATGTCCTTAAAAAAATCAGTCAGTTTGTTTCTCATCCCATCTCACACATAACTAACCTCTCTCTTTCTTCTGGTTTTTTTCCTCATTTATTTAAAGTTGCTACCGTTGTACCCTTGCATAAAAAAGGTGATTCTTCTCTAATTTTAAATTACAGACCTATTTCTCTTCTTCCCGTCATCTCAAAGGTTGTTGAAAAAGTAGTGTATCGTCGACTCTCTTCATTTGTATTTAGTACTAATTCGACTGCTGGAAATCCTCTCATCACTAACCATCAGTATGGTTTTCGTCCCTCATTCTCTACCTTGCACGCACTTTCTGATGCAACTGAGTTTGTGCGTGTTAATCTGGACAAGGGCTTGTGTGTTTTGGGTCTATTTCTCGACTTTTCTAAGGCCTTTGATATGGTTGACCACAATGTTCTTCTGTCTAAACTATCTTTATTTGGAGTGCATGGAGTCCCACTAGAATGGTTCAGGTCTTACCTCTCAGAGAGATCTCAGTATGTTTTGGTTAACTGTACTTCTTCCTCTACTTTGCCTGTATTGAAAGGTGTCCCACAAAGCTCTGTGCTTGGTCCACTTTTATTTCTAATTTACATCAATGATCTTGTTGATAGTCTTCATCCCCATGTTCACCCTGTTCTTTTTGCTGATGACAGTAACTTTTTCATTGCTGCGGTGGACCTGCCATCTGCCACTTCTATGGCTCAAGGTCTTCTTGATAAAGTAAAGGATTGGTGCTGGTCAAATGGTATGGCTCTTAACAGCCGAAAGAGTGCCATTGTCAACTTCAGGACCCCTTACCGTATGCGAGACGTACAGGAGCCAATCACCCTGACTTTTGGGAATGATATTATACCACAAGCTACTGTGGTGAAATTTCTTGGTGTGTATCTTGACTGCTTTCTTTCTTTCAAACCGCATATAACTCACACCCGTTCCTTAATCCTCCGCCAGTCTTCAATGTTGCACCGGATTAACTCATTTCTTCCTCCTGATATTATGTTTTCTCTTTATTATGCTTTTATTTATCCTTACCTTTCTTATTGCTGCTCTGTCTGGGGTAATACTAATAAATCTCTTCTCTGCTCACTTCAAAGAGCCCAAAATAGGGCAGTGAAGGCTACTTTTCTTCTCCCTCGGCTTTACCCTTCCTCTGATCTTTATAATGATACTGGAATAGCTCCGCTGGATCATATTATAGGTAAAAGTACCCTTTATTTTGCGCATTCTGCTTTTCTAGGTACTCTCCCACCGCCACTACAGCAGTTTTTCTCACGGACAGGCTCAGGTAGGTACTTTTCTTCTTTATGTAATTCTTCTCGACGATTTATTTTACCAAAACGATCTTCTACAGCAAGCCAGAGGTCTCCAGTATATCAATCAATTCTATTATGGAACTCCATCCCTTCGGATGTCCCTCTTTTTCTTTCTGCAAAGGCATTATTTCGTCGGGTATTTCCAATTCAATAATTTTCTCTCTTTATTAATCCTTTCCTAATTTGTATGTCTCTTCTCTTCTTTTAAAATCATTTTCAGCTATATGTTAATCTCCTTCTAAATCTTCTATCTGTTAAATATCCTATCTATTCAATGTCCTTGTCTTGTTCCAGTGTTTTTTTTTTTTTTTTTTTTTTTTTTTTTTTTTGTATATATTTTATAGTAGTGTTTTATTCTTGTTCTCTGTGGTCCATTACAAGCAAAGCTTCTTGGGCCTAGTAACCACTTTACTTTTGTAATAGTTTTTTCTTTTAGTATCAATAAATTGATTGATTGATTGATTATATCTATCTCAATTCACAGGTGGGACACAGGGACACAACTACAATGGCAGGTAACTAGTATGGCGTGTAACGACTTACGCGCGCGGGGGGCTTGGGGGCGCGATGCCCCCCAAGCCCTCCCCCCCCCCAACAGCTATATATCTATATATATAAAAATAAGTTGTCTGTGTGTCTGTCGAGTGACTTCAGGTGTGTCGACTGACGTCATTGTAAGGATTGAGCTGTATGCGTCATGAAATTGTTTGTCGACTGACGTCATGTTTGTCAACTGATGAAATTACAGACCGGGACACAAATGACGACCGGGACACGGGGATACAGGGAATATAAATGACGACCGGGAACCTCAAAGAGAAATAACAGACTGGGACACCGGGACACAGGGAATATAAATGACGACCGGGACACAGTGACACAACTACAAAGGGAACGACGGGGGTACAGGGAAGATATATAAATGACGACCGGGACACAGGGATTGTTCGAAGAGAAATTACAGACCGGGACACCGGGAAACAAATGACGACCGGGATGCTGGGACACAGGGAATATAAATGACGACCTCGACACTCAAAGAGAAAGTACAGACAGGGACACCGGGACACAAATGACGACCGGAATACTGGGAATATAAATGACGACCAGGACACAGGGACACAACTACAAGGGGGTGCCAGGGGGCACAGGGGGATATATAAATGACGACGGGGACACAGGGAATGTTTGATTAGCAATCAGCATCAATAAAGCTAAAGGGTAATCATTAGAATAATCAGCTATAGATCTGAATACGGATTGCTTTTCCCATGGACAATTTTATGTTGCATGTTCAAGAGTTAGGTAAACCTAACAATCTATTTATATGCACAAACAATAGGACATGGAAGAATGTTGTATATTCTTAAGTTTTACGTAGTTAAATTGGACAGCGAAGAATGTTGTATATTCGCAAGTTTTATGTAGTTCAAAAAATATATATATTTATATCTATCTCAATTCACAGGTGGGACACAGGGACACAACTACAATGGCAGGTAACTAATATGGCGTGTAACGACTTACGCGCGCGGGGGGCTTGGGGGCGCGATGCCCCCCCAAGCCCACCCCAACAGCTATATATCTATATATATATAAAAATAAGTTGTCTGTGTGTCTGTCGATTGACTTCAGGTGTGTCGACTGACGTCATTGTAAGGATTGAGCTGTATGCGTCATGAAATTGTTTGTCGACTGACGTCATGTTTGTCAACTGATGAAATTACAGACCGGGACACAAATGACGACCGGGACACGGGGATACAGGGAATATAAATGACGACCGGGAACCTCAAAGAGAAATTACAGACTGGGACACCGGGACACAGGGAATATAAATGACGACCGGGACACAGTGACACAACTACAAAGGGGACGACGGGGGTACAGGGAAGATATATAAATGACGACCGGGACACAGGGATTCTTCGAAGAGAAATTACAGACCGGGACACCGGGAAACAAATGACGACCGGGATGCTGGGACACAGGGAATATAAATGACGACCTCGACACTCAAAGAGAAAGTACAGACTGGGACACCGGGACACAAATGACGACCGGAATACTGGGAATATAAATGACGACCAGGACACAGGGACACAACTACAAGGGGGGTGCCAGGGGGCACAGGGGGATATATAAATGACGACGGGGACACAGGGAATGTTTGATTAGCAATCAGCATCAACAAAGCTAAAGGGCAATCATTAGAATAATCAGGTATAGATCTAAACACGGATTGCTTTTCCCATGGACAATTTTATGTTGCATGTTCAAGAGTTAGGTAAAACCTAACAATCTATTTATGTGCACAAACAATAGGACATGGAAGAATGTTGTATATTCTTAAGTTTTACGTAGTTAAATTGGACAGCGAAGAATGTTGTATATTTGCAAGTTTTATGTAGTTCAAAAAATATATATATTTATATCTATCTCAATTCACAGGTGGGACACAGGGACAAAACTACAATGGCAGGTAACTAATATGGCGTGTAACGACTTACGCGCGCGGGGGGCTTGGGGGCGCGATGCCCCCCAAGCCCCCCCCCCCCCAACAGCTATATATCTATATATATAAAAATAAGTTGTCTGTGTGTCTGTCGAGTGACTTCAGGTGTGTCGACTGACGTCATTGTAAGGATTGAGCTGTATGCGTCATGAAGTTGTTTGTCGACTGACGTCATGTTTGTCAACTGATGAAATTACAGACCGGGACACAAATGACGACCGGGACACGGGGATACAGGGAATATAAATGACGACCAGGAACCTCAAAGAGAAATTACAGACTGGGACACCGGGACACAGGGAATATAAATGACGACCGGGACACAGTGACACAACTACAAAGGGGACGACGGGGGTACAGGGAAGATATATAAATGACGACCGGGACACAGGGATTGTTCGAAGAGAAATTACAGACCGGGACACCGGGAAACAAATGACCACCGGGATGCTGGGACACAGGGAATATAAATGACGACCTCGACACTCAAAGAGAAAGTACAGACTGGGACACCGGGACACAAATGACGACCGGAATACTGGGAATATAAATGACGACCAGGACACAGGGACACAACTACAAGGGGGGTGCCAGGGGGCACAGGGGGATATATAAATGACGACGGGGACACAGGGAATGTTTGATTAGCAATCAGCATCAACAAAGCTAAAGGGCAATCATTAGAATAATCAGGTATAGATCTGAATACGGATTGCTTTTCCCATGGACAATTTTATGTTGCATGTTCAAGAGTTAGGTAAACCTAACAATCTATTTATATGAACAAACAATAGGACATGGAAGAATGTTGTATATTCTTAAGTTTTACGTAGTTAAATTGGACAGCGAAGAATGTTGTATATTCGCAAGTTTTATGTAGTTAAAAAAATATATATATTTATATCTATCTCAATTCACAGGTGGGACACAGGGATACAACTACAATGACAGGTAACTAATATGGCGTGTAACGACTTACGCGCGCGGGGGGCTTGGGGGCGCGATGCCCCCCAAGCCCCCCACCCCCCAACAGCTATATATCTATATATATAAAAATAAGTTGTCTGTGTGTCTGTCGAGTGACTTCAGGTGTGTCGACTGACGTCATTGTAAGGATTGAGCTGTATGCGTCATGAAATTGTTTGTCGACTGACGTCATGTTTGTCAACTGATGAAATTACAGACCGGGACACAAATGACGACCGGGACACGGGGATAAAGGGAATATAAATGACGACCGGGAACCTCAAAGAGAAATTACAGACTGGGACACCGGGATACAGGGAATATAAATGACGACCGGGACACAGTGACACAACTACAAAGGGGACGACGAAGGTACAGGGAAGATATATAAATGACGACCGGGACACAGGGATTGTTCGAAGAGAAATTACAGACCGGGACACCGGGAAACAAATGACGACCGGGATGCTGGGACACAGGGAATATAAATGACGACCTCGACACTCAAAGAGAAAGTACAGACTGGGACACCGGGACACAAACGACGACCAGAATACTGGGAATATAAATGAAGACCAGGACACAGGGACACAACTACAAGGGGGGTGCCAGGGGGCACAGGGGGATATATAAATGACGACGGGGACACAGGGAATGTTTGATTAGCAATCAGCATCAACAAAGTAAAGGGCAATCATTAGAATAATCAGGTATAGATCTGAATATGGATTGCTTTACAATATTATGTTGCATGTTCAAGAGTTAGGTAAACCTAACAATCTATTTATATGCACAAACAATAGGACATGGAAGAATGTTGTATATTCTTAAGTTTTACGTAGTTAAATTGGACAGCGAAGAATGTTGTATATTCGCAAGTTTTATGTAGTTCAAAAAATATATATATATTTATATCTATCTCAATTCACAGGTGGGACACAGGGACACAACTACAATGGCAGGTAACTAATATGGCATGTAACGACTTACGCGCGCGGGGGGCTTGGGGGCGCGATGCCCCCCAAGCCCCCCCCCCAACAGCTATATATCTATATATATATAAATAAGTTGTCTGTGTGTCTGTCGAGTGACTTCAGGTGTGTCGACTGACGTCATTGTAAGGATTGAGCTGTATGCGTCATGAAATTGTTTGTCGACTGACGTCATGTTTGTCAACTGATGAAATTACAGACCGGGACACAAATGACGACCGGTACACGGGGATACAGGGAATATAAATGACGACCGGGAACCTCAAAGAGAAATTACAGACTGGGACACCGAGACACAGGGAATATAAATGACGACCGGGACACAGTGACACAACTACAAAGGGGACGACGGGGGTACAGGGAAGATATATAAATGACGACCGGGACACAGGGATTGTTCGAAGAGAAATTACAGACCGGGACACCGGGAAACAAATGACGACCGGGATGCTGGGACACAGGGAATATAAATGACGACCTCGACACTCAAAGAGAAAGTACAGACTGGGACACCGGGACACAAATGACGACCGGAATACTGGGAATATAAATGACGACCAGGACACAGGGACACAACTACAAGGGGGGTGCCAGGGGGCACAGGGGGATATATAAATGACGACGGGGACACAGGGAATGTTTGATTAGCAATCAGCATCAACAAAGCTAAAGGGCAATCATTAGAATAATCAGGTATAGATCTGAATACGGATTGCTTTTCCCATGGACAATTTTATGTTGCATGTTCAAGAGTTAGGTAAACCTAACAATCTATTTATATGCACAAACAATAGGACATGGAAGAATGTTGTATATTCTTAAGTTTTACGTAGTTAAATTGGACAGCGAAGAATGTTGTATATTCGCAAGTTTTATGTAGTTCAAAAAATATATATATTTATATCTATCTCAATTCACAGGTGGGACACAGGGACACAACTAAAATGACAGGTAACTAATATGGCGTGTAACGACTTACGCGCGCGGGGGGCTTGGGGGCGCGATGCCCCCCCAAGCCCCCCCCCAACAGCTATTTATCTATATATATAAAAATAAGTTGTCTGTGTGTCTGTCGAGTGACTTCAGGTGTGTCGACTGACGTCATTGTAAGGATTGAGCTGTATGCGTCATGAAATTGTTTGTCGACTGACGTCATGTTTGTCAACTGATGAAATTACAGACCGGGACACAAATGACGACCGGGACACGGGGATACAGGGAATATAAATGACGACCGGGAACCTCAAAGAGAAATTACAGACTGGGACACCGGGAAACAGGGAATATAAATGACGACCGGGACACAGTGACACAACTACAAAGGGGACGACGGGGGTACAGGGACGATATATATATGACGACCGGGACACAGGGATTGTTCGAAGAGAAATTACAGACCGGGACACCGGGAAACAAATGACGACCGGGATGCTGGGACACAGGGAATATAAATGACCACCTCGACACTCAAAGAGAAAGTACAGACTGGGACACCGGGACACAAATGACGACCGGAATGCTGGGAATATAAATGACGACCAGGACACAGGGACACAACTACAAGGGGGGTGCCAGGGGGCACAGGGGGATATATAAATGATGACGGGGACACAGGGAATGTTTGATTAGCAATCAGCATCAACAAAGCTAAAGGGCAATCATTAGAATAATCAGGTATAGATCTGAATACGGATTGCTTTTCCCATGGACAATTTTATGTTGCATGTTCAAGAGTTAGGTAAACCTAACAATCTATTTATATGCACAAACAATAGGACATGGAAGAATGTTGTATATTCTTAAGTTTTACGTAGTTAAATTGGACAGCGAAGAATGTTGTATATTCGCAAGTTTTATGTAGTTCAAAAAATATATATATTTATATCTATCTCAATTCACAGGTGGGACACAGGGACACAACTACAATGGCAGGTAACTAATATGGCGTGTAACGACTTACGCGCACGGGGGGCTTGGGGGCGCGATGCCCCCCCAAGCCCCCCCCAACAGTTATATATCTATATATAAAAATAAGTTGTCTGTGTGTCTGTCGAGTGACTTCAGGAGTGTCGACTGACGTCATTGTAATGATTGAGCTGTATGCGTCATGAAATTGTTTGTCGACTGACGTCATGTTTGTCAACTGATGAAATTACAGACCGGGACACAAATGACGACCGGACACGGGGATACAGGGAATATAAATGACGACCGGGAACCTCAAAGAGAAATTACAGACTGGGACACCGGGACACAGGGAATATAAATGACGACCGGGACACAGTGACACAACTACAAAGGGGACGACGGGGGTACAGGGAAGATATATAAATGACGACCGGGACACAGGGACACAACTACAAGGGGGGTGCCAGGGGGCACAGGGGGATATATAAATGACGACGGGGACACAGGGAATGTTTGATTAGCAATCAGCATCTTCAAAACTAAAGGGCAATCATTAGAATAATCAGGTATAGATCTGAACACGGATTGCTTTTCCCATGGACAATTTTATGTTGCATGTTCAAGAGTTAGGTAAACCTAACAATCTATTTATATGCACAAACAATAGGACATGGAAGAATGTTGTATATTCTTAAGTTTTACGTAGTTAAATTGGACAGCGAAGAATGTTGTATATTCGCAAGTTTTATGTAGTTCAAAAAATAGATATATTTATATCTATCTCAATTCACAGGTGGGACACAGGGACACAACTACAATGGCAGGTAACTAATATGGCGTGTAACGACTTACGCGCGCGGGGGGCTTGGGGGCGCAATGCCCCCCCAAGCCCCCCCCTAACAGCTATATATCTATATATATAAAAATAAGTTGTCTGTGTGTCTGTCGAGTGACTTCAGGTGTGTCGACTGACGTCATTGTAAGGATTGAGCTGTATGCGTCATGAAATTGTTTGTCGACTGACGTCATGTTTGTCAACTGATGAAATTACAGACCGGGACACAAATGACGACCGGGACACAGGGATACAGGGAATATAAATGACGACCGGGAACCTCAAAGAGAAATTACAGACTGGGACACCGGGACACAGGGAATATAAATGACGACCGGGACACAGTGACACAAATACAAAGGGGACGACGGGGGTACAGGGAAGATATATAAATGACGACCGGGACACAGGGATTGTTCGAAGAGAAATTACAGACCGGGACACCGGGAAACAAATGACGACCGGGATGCTGGGACACAGGGAATATAAATGACGACCTTGACACTCAAAGAGAAAGTACAGACTGGGACACCGGGACACAAATGACGACCGGAATACTGGGAATATAAATGACGACCAGGACACAGGGACACAACTACAAGGGGGGTTCCAGGGGGCACAGGGGGATATATAAATGCCGACGGGGACACAGGGAATGTTTGATTAGCAATCAGCATCAACAAAGCTAAAGGGCAATCATTAGAATAATCAGGTATAGATCTGAATACGGATTGCTTTTCCCATGGACAATTTTATGTTGCATGTTCAAGAGTTAGGTAAACCTAACAATCTATTTATATGCACAAACAATAGGACATGGAAGAATGTTGTATATTCTTAAGTTTTACGTAGTTAAATTGGACAGCGAAGAATGTTGTATATTCGCAAGTTTTATGTAGTTCAAAAAATATATATATTTTTATCTATCTCAATTCACAGGTGGGACACAGGGACACAACTACAATGGCAGGTAACTAATATGGCGTGTAACGACTTACGCGCGCGGGAGGCTTGGGGGCGCGATGCCCCCCAAGCCCCCCCCCCCCAACAGCTATATATCTATATATATAAAAATAAGTTGTCTGTGTGTCTGTCGAGTGACTTCAGGTGTGTCGACTGACGTCAATGTAAGGATTGAGCTGTATGCGTCATGAAATTGTTTGTCGACTGACGTCTTGTTTGTCAACTGATGAAATTAAAGACCGGGACACAAATGACGACCGGGACACGGGGATATAGGGAATATAAATGACGACCGGGAACCTCAAAGAGAAATTACAGACTGGGACACCGGGACGCAGGGAATATAAATGACGACCGGGACACATTGACACAACTACAAAGGGGACGACGGGGGTACAGGAAAGATATATAAATGACGACCGGGACACAGGGATTGTTCGAAGAGAAATTACAGACCGGGACACCGGGAAACAAATGACGACCGGGATGCTGGGACACAGGGACACAACTACAATGGCAGGTAACTAATATGGCGTGTAACGACTTACGCGCGCGGGGGGCTTGGGGGCGCGATGCCCCCCAAGCCCCCCCCCCAACAGCTATATATCTATATATATAAAAATAAGTTGTCTGTGTGTCTGTCGAGTCACTTCAGGTGTGTCGACTGACGTCATTGTAAGGATTGAGCTGTATGCGTCATGAAATTGTTTGTCGAATGACGTCATGTTTGTCAACTGATGAAATTACAGACCGGGACACAAATGACGACCGGGACACGGGGATACAGGGAATATAAATGACGACCGGGAACCTCAAAGAGAAATTACAGACTGGGACACCGGGACACAGGGAATATAAATGACGACCGGGACACAGTGACACAACTACAAAGGGGACGACGGGGGTACAGGGAAGATATATAAATGACGACC
Source organism: Artemia franciscana (assembly GCF_032884065.1). Taxonomy (NCBI): domain Eukaryota; kingdom Metazoa; phylum Arthropoda; class Branchiopoda; order Anostraca; family Artemiidae; genus Artemia; species Artemia franciscana. The sequence goes on along the minus strand of NW_027063228.1, from coordinate 26,132 downwards.
GGGACACAGGGATTGTTCGAAGAGAAATTACAGACCGGGACACCGGGAAACAAATGACGACCGGGATGCTGGGACACAGGGAATATAAATGACGACCTCGACACTCAAAGAGAAAGTACAGACTGGGACACCGGGACACAAATGACGACCGGAATACTGGGAATATAAATGACGACCAGGACACAGGGACACAACTACAAGGGGGGTGCCAGGGGGCACAGGGGGATATATAAATGACGACGGGGACACAGGGAATGTTTGATTAGCAATCAGCATCAACAAAGCTAAAGGGCAATCATTAGAATAATCAGGTATAGATCTGAATACGGATTGCTTTTCCCATGGACAATTTTATGTTGCATGTTCAAGAGTTAGGTAAACCTAACAATCTATTTATATGCACAAACAATAGGACATGGAAGAATGTTGTATATTCTTAAGTTTTACGTAGTTAAATTGGACAGCGAAGAATGTTGTATATTCGCAAGTTTTATGTAGTTCAAAAAATATATATATTTATATCTATATCAATTCACTGGTGGGACACAGGGACACAACTACAATGGCAGGTAACTAATATGGCGTGTAACGACTTACGCGCGCGGGGGGCTTGGGGGCGCGCTGCCCCCCAAGCCCCCCCCCCAACAGCTATATATCTATATATATATAAATAAGTTGTCTGTGTGTCTGTCGAGTGACTTCAGGTGTGTCGACTGACGTCATTGTAAGGATTGAGCTGTATGCGTTATGAAATTGTTTGTCGACTGACGTCATGTTTGTCAACTGATGAAATTACAGACCGGGACACAAATGACGACCGGGACACGGGGATACAGGGAATATAAATGACGACCGGGAACCTCAAAGAGAAATTAAAGACTGGGACACCGGGACACAGGGAATATAAATGACGACCGGGACACAGTGACACAACTACAAAGGGGACGACGGGGGTACAGGGAAGATATATAAATGACGACCGGGACACAGGGATTGTTCGAAGAGAAATTACAGACCGGGACACCGGGAAACAAATGACGACCGGGATGCTGGGACAAAGGGAATATAAATGACGACCTCGACACTCAAAGAGAAAGTACAGACTGGGACACCGGGACACAAATGACGACCGGAATACTGGGAATACAAATGACGACCAGGACACAGGGACAAAACTACAAGGGGGGTGCCAGGGGGCACAGGGGGATATATAAATGACGACGGGGACACAGGGAATGTTTGATTAGCAATCAGCATCAACAAAGCTAAACGGCAATCATTAGAATAATCAGGTATAGATCTGAATACGGATTGCTTTTCCCATGGACAATTTTATGTTGCATGTTCAAGAGTTAGGTAAACCTAACAATCTATTTATATGCACAAACAATAGGACATGGAAAAATGTTGTATATTCTTAAGTTTTACGTAGTTAAATTGGACAGCGAAGAATGTTGTATATTCGCAAGTTTTATGTAGTTCAAATATATATATATATATATATATATATATATATATATATATCTCAATTCACAGGTGGGACACAGGGACACAACTACAATGGCAGGTAACTAATATGGCGTGTAACGATTTACGCGCGCGGTGGGCTTGGGGGCGCGATGCCCCCCAAGCCCCCCCCCCAAACAGCTATATATCTATATATATAAAAATAAGTTGTCTGTGTGTCTGTCGAGTGACTTCAGGTGTGTCGACTGACGTCATTGTAAGGATTGAGCTGTATGCGTCATGAAATTGTTTGTCGACTGACGTCATGTTTGTCAACTGATGAAATTACAGACCGGGACACAAATGACGACCGGGACACGGGGATACAGGGAATATAAATGACGACCGGGAACCTCAAAGAGAAATTACAGACTGGGACACCGGGACACAGGGAATATAAATGACGACCGGGACACAGTGACACAACTACAAAGGGGACGACGGGGGTACAGGGAAGATATATAAATGACGACCGGGACACAGGGATTGTTCGAAGAGAAATTACAGACCGGGACACCGGGAAACAAATGACGACCGGGATGTTGGGACACAGGGAATATAAATGACGACCTCGACACTCAAAGAGAAAGTACAGACTGGGACACCGGGACACAAATGACGACCGGAATACTGGGAATATAAATGACGACCAGGACACAGGGACACAACTAAAAGGGGGGTGCCAGGGGGCACAGGGGGATATATAAATGACGACGGGGACACAGGGAATGTTTGATTAGCAATCAGCATCAACAAAGCTAAAGGGCAATCATTAGAATAATCAGGTATAGATCTGAATACGGATTGCTTTTCCCATGGACAATTTTATGTTGCATGTTCAAGAGTTAGGTAAACCTAACAATCTATTTATATGCACAAACAATAGGACATGGAAGAATGTTGTATATTCTTAAGTTTTACGTAGTTAAATTGGACAGCGAAGAATGTTGTATATTCGCAAGTTTTATGTAGTTCAAAAAATATATATATTTATATCTATCTCAATTCACAGGTGGGACACAGGGAAACAACTACAATGGCAGGTAACTAATATGGCGTGTAACGACTTACGCGGGCGGGGGGCTTGCGGGCACGATGCCCCCCCCAAGCCCCCCCCCCCAACAGCTATATATCTATATATATAAAAATAAGTTGTCTGTGTGTCTGTCGAGTGACATCAGGTGTGTCGACTGACGTCATTGTAAGGATTGAGCTGTATGCGTCATGAAATTGTTTGTCGACTGACGTCATGTTTGTCAACTGATGAAATTACAGACCGGGACACAAATGACGACCGGGACACGGGGATACAGGGAATATAAATGACGACCGGGAACCTCAAAGAGAAATTACAGACTAGGACACCGGGACACAGGGAATATAAATGACGACCGGGACACAGTGACACAACTACAAAGGGGACGACGGGGGTACAGGGAAGATATATAAATGACGACCGGGACACAGGGATTGTTCGAAGAGAAATTACAGACCGGGACACCGGGAAACAAATGACGACCGGGATGCTGGGACACAGGGAATATAAATGACGACCTCGACACTCAAAGAGAAAGTACAGACTGGGACACTGGGACACAAATGACGACCGGAATACTGGGAATATAAATGACGACCAGGACACAGGGACACAACTACAAGGGGGGTGCCAGGGGGCACAGGGGGATATATAAATGACGACGGGGACACAGGGAATGTTTGATTAGCAATCAGCATCAACAAAGCTAAAGGGCAATCATTAGAATAATCAGGTATAGATCTGAATACGGATTGCTTTTCCCATGGACAATTTTATGTTGCATGTTCAATAGTTAGGTAAACCTAACAATCTATTTATATGCACAAACAATAGGACATGGAAGAATGTTGTATATTCTTAAGTTTTACGTAGTTAAATTGGACAGCGAAGAATGTTGTATATTCGCAAGTTTTATGCAGTTCAAAAAGTATATATATTTATATCTATCTCAATTCAAAGGTGGGACACAGGGACACAACTACAATGGCAGGTAACTAATATGGCGTGTAACGACTTACGCGCGCGGGGGGCTTGGGGGCGCGATGCCCCCCCCAAGCCCCCCCCCCCCCAACAGCTATATATCTATATATATAAAAGTAAGTTGTCTGTGTGTCTGTCGAGTGACTTCAGGTGTGTCGACTGACGTCATTGTAAGGATTGAGCTGTTTGCGTCATGAAATTGTTTGTCGACTGACGTCATGTTTGTCAACTGATGAAATTACAGACCGGGACACAAATGACGACCGGGACACGGGGATACAGGGAATATAAATGACGACCGGGAACCTCAAAGAGAAATTACAGACTGGGACACCGGGACACAGGGAATATAAATGACGACCGGGACACAGTGACACAACTACAAAGGAGACGACGGGGGTACAGGGAAGATATATAAATGACGACCGGGACACAGGGATTGTTCGAAGAGAAATTACAGACCGGGAAACCGGGAAACAAATGACGACCGGGATGCTGGGACACAGGGAATATAAATGACGACCTCGACACTCAAAGAGAAAGTACAGACTGGGACACCGGGACACAAATGACGACCGGAATACTGGGAATATACATGACGACCAGGACACAGGGACACAACTACAAGGGGGGTGCCAGGGGGCACAGGGGGATATATAAATGACGACGGGGACACAGGGAATGTTTGATTAGCAATCAGCATCAACAAAGCTAAAGGGCAATCATTAGAATTATCAGGTATAGATCTGAATACGGATTGCTTTTCCCATGGACAATTTTATGCTGCATGTTCAAGAGTTAGGTAAACCTAACAATCTATTTATATGCACAAACAATAGGACATGGAAGAATGTTGTATATTCTTAAGTTTTACGTAGTTAAATTGGACAGCGAAGAATGTTGTATATTCGCAAGTTTTATGTAGTTCAAAAAATATATATATTTATATCTATCTCAATTCACAGGTGGGACACAGGGACACAACTACAATGGCAGGTAACTAATATGGCGTGTAACGACTTACGTGCGCGGGGGGCTTGGGGGCGCGATGCCCCCCTTGCCCCCCCCCCAACAGCTATATATCTATATATATAAAAATAAGTTGTCTGTGTGTCTGTCGAGTGACTTCAGGTGTGTCGACTGACGTCATTGTAAGGATTGAGCTGTATGCGTCATGAAATTGTTTGTCGACTGACGTCATGTTTGTCAACTGATGAAATTACAGACCGGGACACAAATGACGACGGGGACACGGGGATACAGGGAATATAAATGACGACCGGGAACCTCAAAGAGAAATTACAGACTGGGACACCGGGACACAGGGAATATAAATGACGACCGGGACACAGTGACACAACTACGAAGGGGACGACGGGGGTACAGGGAAGATATATAAATGACGACCGGGACACAGGGATTGTTCGAAGAGAAATTACAGACCGGGACACCGGGAAACAAATGACGACTGGGATGCTGGGACACAGGGAATATAAATGACGACCTCGACACTCAAAGAGAAAGTACAGACTGGGACACCGGGACACAAATGACGACCGGAATACTGGGAATATAAATGACGACCAGGACACAGGGACACAACTACAAGGGGGTGCCAGGGGGCACAGGGGGATATATAAATGACGACGGGGACACAGGGAATGTTTGATTAGCAATCAGCATCAACAAAGCTAAAGGGCAATCATTAGAATAATCAGGTATAGATCTGAATACGGATTGCTTTTCCCATGGACAATTTTATGTTGCATGTTCAAGAGTTAGGTAAACCTAACAATCTATTTATATGCACAAACAATAGGACATGGAAGAATGTTGTATATTCTTAAGTTTTACGTAGTTAAATTGGACAGCGAAGAATGTTGTATATTCGCAAGTTTTATGTAGTTCAAAAAATATATATATTTATATCTATCTCAATTCACAGATGGGACACAGGGACACAACAACAATGGCAGGTAACTAATATGGCGTGTAACGACTTACGCAAGCGGGGGGCTTGGGGGCACGATGCCCCCCAAGCCCCCCCCCCCAACAGCTATATATCTATATATATAAAAATAAGTTGTCTGTGTGTCTGTCGAGTGACTTCAGGTGTGTCGACTGACGTCATTGTAAGGATTGAGCTGTATGCGTCATGAAATTGTTTGTCGACTGACGTCATGTTTGTCAACTGATGAAATTACAGACCGGGACACAAATGACGACCGGGACACGGGGATACAGGGAATATAAATGACGACCGGGAACCTCAAAGAGAAATTACAGACTGGGACACCGGGACACAGGGAATATAAATGACGACCGGGACACAGTGACACAACTACAAAGGGGACGACGGGGGTACAGGGAAGATATGTAAATGACGACCGGGACACAGGGATTGTTCGAAGAGAAATTACAGACCGGGACACCGGGAAACAAATGACGACCAGAGATGGGACACAGGGAATATAAATGACGACCTTGACACTCAAAGAGAAAGTACAGACTGGGACACCGGGACACAAATGACGACCGGAATACTGGGAATATAAATGACGACCAGGACACAGGGACACAACTACAAGGGGGGTGCCAGGGGGCACAGGGGGATATATAAATGACGACGGGGACACAGGGAATGTTTGATTAGCAATCAGCATCAACAAAGCTAAAGGGCAATCACTAGAATAATCAGGTATAGATCTGAATACGGATTGCTTTTCCCATGGACAATTTTATGTTGCATGTTCAAGAGTTAGGTAAACCTAACAATCTATTTATATGCACAAACAATAGGACATGGAAGAATGTTGTATATTCTTAAGTTTTACGTAGTTAAATTGGACAGCGAAGAATGTTGTATATTCGCAAGTTTTATGTAGTTCAAAAAATATATATATTTATATCTATCTCAATTCACAGGTGGGACACAGGGACACAACTACAATGGCAGGTAACTAATATGGCGTGTAACGACTTACGCGCGCGGGGGGCTTGGGGGCGCGATCCCCCCCAAGCCCCCCCCCCCCCAACAGCTATATATCTATATATATAAAAATAAGTTGTCTGTGTGTCTGTCGAGTGACTTCAGGTGTGTCGACTGACGTCATTGTAAGGATTGAGCTGTATGCGTCATGAAATTGTTTGTCGACTGACGTCATGTTTGTCAACTGATGAAATTACAGACCGGGACACAAATGACGACCGGGACACGGGGATACAGGGAATATAAATGACGACCGGGAACCTCAAAGAGAAATTACAGACTGGGACACCGGGACACAGGGAATATAAATGACGCCCGGGACACAGTGACACAACTACGAAGGGGACGATGGGGGTACAGGGAAGATATATAAATGACGACCGGGACACAGGGATTGTTCGAAGAGAAATTACAGACCGGGACACCGGGAAACAAATGACGACCGGGATGCTGGGACACAGGGAATATAAATGACGACCTCGACACTCAAAGAGAAAGTACAGACTGGGACACCGGGACACAAATGACGACCGGAATACTGGGAATATAAATGACGACCAGGACACAGGGACACAACTACAAGGGGGGTGCCAGGGGGCACAGGGGGATATATAAATGACGACGGGGACACAGGGAATGTTTGATTAGCAATCAGTATCAACAAAGCTAAAGGGCAATCATTAGAATAATCAGGTATAGATCTGAATACGGATTGCTTTTCCCATGGACAATTTTATGCTGCATGTTCAAGAGTTAGGTAAACCTAACAATCTATTTATATGCACAAACAATAGGACATGGAAGAATGTTGTATATTCTTAAGTTTTACGTAGTTAAATTGGACAGCGAAGAATGTTGTATATTCGCAAGTTTTATGTAGTTCAAAAAATATATATATTTATATCTATCTCAATTCACAGGTGGGACACAGGGACACAACTACAATGGCAGGTAACTAATATGGCGTGTAACGACTTACGTGCGCGGGGGGCTTGGGGGCGCGATGCCCCCCTTGCCCCCCCCCCCCAACAGCTATATATCTATATATATAAAAATAAGTTGTCTGTGTGTCTGTCGAGTGACTTCAGGTGTGTCGACTGACGTCATTGTAACGATTGAGCTGTATGCGTCATGAAATTGTTTGTCGACTGACGTCATGTTTGTCAACTGATGAAATTACAGACCGGGACACAAATGACGACGGGGACACGGGGATACAGTGAATATAAATGACGACCGGGAACCTCAAAGAGAAATTACAGACTGGGACACCGGGACACAGGGAATATAAATGACGACCGGGACACAGTGACACAACTGCGAAGGGGACGACGGGGGTACAGGGAAGATATATAAATGACGACCGGGACACAGGGATTGTTCGAAGAGAAATTACAGACCGGGACACCGGGAAACAAATGACGACCGGGATGTTGGGACACAGAGAATATAAATGACGACCTCGACACTCAAAGAGAAAGTACAGACTGGGACACCGGGACACAAATGACGACCGGAATACTGGGAATATAAATGACGACCAGGACACAGGGACACAACTACAAGGGGGTCTCAGGGGGCACAGGGGGATATATAAATGACGACGGGGACACAGGGAATGTTTGATTAGCAATCAGCATCAACAAAGCTAAAGGGCAATCATTAGAATAATCAGGTATAGATCTGAATACGGATTGCTTTTCCCATGGACAATTTTATGTTGCATGTTCAAGAGTTAGGTAAACCTAACAATCTATTTATATGCACAAACAATAGGACATGGAAGAATGTTGTATATTCTTAAGTTTTACGTAGTTAAATTGGACAGCGAAGAATGTTGTATATTCGCAAGTTTTATGTAGTTCAAAAAATATATATATTTATATCTATCTCAATTCACAGATGGGACACAGGGACACAACTACAATGGCAGGTAACTAATATGGCGTGTAACGACTTACGCGCGCGGGGGGCTTGGGGGCACGATGCCCCCCAAGCCCCCCCCCCCCCAACAGCTATATATCTATATATATATAAAAATAAGTTGTCTGTGTGTCTGTCGAGTGACTTCAGGTGTGTCGACTGACGTCATTGTAAGGATTGAGCTGTATGCGTCATGAAATTGTTTGTCGACTGACGTCATGTTTGTCAACTGATGAAATTACAGACCGGGACACAAATGACGACCGGGACACGGGGATACAGGGAATATAAATGACGACCGGGAACCTCAAAGAGAAATTACAGACTGGGACACCGGGACACAGGGAATATAAATGACGACCGGGACACAGTGACACAACTACAAAGGGGACGACGGGGGTACAGGGAAGATATGTAAATGACGACCGGGACACAGGGATTGTTCGAAGAGAAATTACAGACCGGGACACCGGGAAACAAATGACGACCAGAGATGGGACACAGGGAATATAAATGACGACCTTGACACTCAAAGAGAAAGTACAGACTGGGACACCGGGACACAAATGACGACCGGAATACTGGGAATATAAATGACGACCAGGACACAGGGACACAACTACAAGGGGGGTGCCAGGGGGCACAGGGGGATATATAAATGACGACAGGGACACAGGGAATGTTTGATTAGCAATCAGCATCAACAAAGCTAAAGGGCAATCACTAGAATAATCAGGTATAGATCTGAATACGGATTGCTTTTCCCATGGACAATTTTATGTTGCATGTTCAAGAGTTAGGTAAACCTAACAATCTATTTATATGCACAAACAATAGGACATGGAAGAATGTTGTATATTCTTAAGTTTTACGTAGTTAAATTGGACAGCGAAGAATTTTGTATATTCGCAAGTTTTATGTAGTTCAAAAAATATATATATTTATATCTATCTCAATTCACAGGTGGGACACAGGGACACAACTACAATGGCAGGTAACTAATATGGCGTGTAACGACTTACGCGCGCGGGGGGCTTGGGGCGCGATCCCCCCCAAGCCCCCCCCCCAACAGCTATATATCTATATATATAAAAATAAGTTGTCTGTGTGTCTGTCGAGTGACTTCAGGTGTGTCGACTGACGTCATTGTAAGGATTGAGCTGTATGCG
>NW_027063228.1:0-16428 GCF_032884065.1 Artemia franciscana | reverse complement strand
CCAGGACACAAATGACGACCGGGACACGGGGATACAGGGAATATAAATGACGACCGCGAACCTCAAAGAGAAATTACGGACTGGGACACCGGGACACAGGGAATATAAATGACGACCGGGACACAGTGACACAACTACAAAGGGGACGACGGGGGTACAGGGAAGATATATAAATGACGACCGAGACACAGGGATTGTTCGAAGAGAAATTACAGACCGGGACACCGGGAAACAAATGACGACCGGGATGCTGGGACACAGGGAATATAAATGACGACCTCGACACTCAAAGAGAAAGTACAGACTGGGACACCGGGACACAAATGACGACCGGAATACTGGGAATATAAATGACGACCAGGACACAGGGACACAACTACAAGGGGGGTGCCAGGGGGCACAGGGGGATATATAAATGACTACGGGGACACAGGGAATGTTTGATTAGCAATCAGCATCAACAAAGCTAAAGGGCAATCATTAGAATAATCAGGTAAAGATCTGAATACGGATTGCCTTTCCCATGGACAATTTTATGTTGCATGTTCAAGAGTTAGGTAAACCTAACAATCTATTTATATGCACAAACAATAGGACATGGAAGAATGTTGTATATTCTTAAGTTTTACGTAGTTAAATTGGACAGCGAAGAATGTTGTATATTCGCAAGTTTTATGTAGTTAAAAAAATATATATATTTATATCTATCTCAATTCATAGGTGGGACACAGGGACACAACTACAATGGCAGGTAACTAATATGGCGTGTAACGACTTACGCGCGCGGGGGGCTTGGGGGCGCGATGCCCCCCCAAGCCCCCCAACAGCTATATATCTATATATATAAAAATAGGTTGTCTGTGTGTCTGTCGAGTGACTTCAGGTGTGTCGACTGACGTCATTGTAAGGATTGAGCTGTATGCGTCATGAAATTGTTTGTCGACTGACGTCATGTTTGTCAACTGATGAAATTACAGACCGGGACACAAATGACGACTGGGACACGGGGATACAGGGAATATAAATGACGACCGGGAACCTCAAAGAGAAATTACAGACTGGGACACCGGGACACAGGGAATATAAATGACGACCGGGACACAGTGACACAACTACAAAGGGGACGACGGGGGTACAGGGAAGATATATAAATGACGACCGGGACACAGGGATTGTTCGAAGAGAAATTACAGACCGGGACACCGGGAAACAAATGACGACCGGGATGCTGGGACACAGGGAATATAAATGACGACCTCGACACTAAAAGAGAAAGTACAGACTGGGACACTGGGACACAAATGACGACTGGAATACTTGGAATATAAATGACGACCAGGACACAGGGACACAACTACAAGGGGGGTGCCAGGGGGCACAGGGGGATATATGAATGACGACGGGGACACAGGGAATGTTTGGTTAGCAATCAGCATCAACAAAGCTAAAGGGCAATCATTAGAATAATCAGGTATAGATCTGAATAAGGATTGCTTTTCCCATGGACAATTTTATGTTGCATGTTCAAGAGTTAGGTAAACCTAACAATCTATTTATATGCACAAACAATAGGACATGGAAGAATGTTGTATATTCTTAAGTTTTACGTAGTTAAATTGGACAGCGAAGAATGTTGTATATTCGCAAGTTTTATGTAGTTCAAAAAATATATATATTTATATCTATCTCAATTCACAGGTGGGACAGGGGGACACAACTACAATGGCAGGTAACTAATATGGCGTGTAACGACTTACGCGCGCGGGGGGCTTGGGGCGCGATGCCCCCCAAGCCCCCCCCCCCCAACAGCTATATATCTATATATATAAAAATAAGTTGTCTGTGTGTCTGTCGAGTGACTTCAGGTGTGTCGACTGACGTCATTGTAAGGATTGAGCTGTATGCGTCATGAAATTGTTTGTCGACTGACGTCATGTTTGTCAACTGATGAAATTACAGACCGGGACACAAATGACGACCGGGACACGGGGATACAGGGAATATAAATGACGACCGGAAACCTCAAAGAGAAACTACAGACTGGGACACCGGGACACAGGGAATATAAATGACGACCGGGACACAGTGACACAACTACAAAGGGGACGACGGGGGTACAGGGAAGATATATAAATGACGACCGGGACACAGGGATTGTTCGAAGAGAAATTACAGATCGGGACACCAGGAAACAAATGACGACCGGGATGCTGGGACACAGGGAATATAAATGACGACCTCGACACTCAAAGAGAAAGTACAGACTGGGACACCGGGACACAAATGACGACCGGAATACTGGGAATATAAATGACGACCAGGACACAGGGACACAACTACAAGGGGGATGCCAGGGGGCAAAGGGGGATATATAAATGACGACAGGGACACAGGGAATGTTTGATTAGCAATCAGCATCAACAAAGCTAAAGGGCAATCATTAGAATAATCAGGTATAGATCTGAATACGGATTGCTTTTCCCATGGACAATTTTATGTTGCATGTTCAAGAGTTAGGTAAACCTAACAATCTATTTATATGCACAAACAATAGGACATGGAAGAATGTTGTATATTCTTAAGTTTTACGTAGTTAAATTGGACAGCGAAGAATGTTGTATATTCGCAAGTTTTATGTAGTTCAAAAAATATATATATTTATATCTATCTCAATTCACAGGTGGGACACAGGGACACAACTACAATGGTAGGTAACTAATATGGCGTGTAACGACTTACGCGCGCGGGGGGCTTGGGGGCGCGATGCCCCCCCAAGCCCCCCCCCCCCAACAGCTATATATCTATATATATAAAAATAAGTTGTCTGTGTGTCTGTCGAGTGACTTCAGGTGTGTCGACTGACGTCATTGTAAGGATTGAGCTGTATGCGTCATGAAATTGTTTGTTGACTGACGTCATGTTTGTCAACTGATGAAATTACAGACCGGGACACAAATGACGACCGGGACACGGGGATACAGGGAATATAAATGACGACCGGGAACCTCAAAGAGAAATTACAGACTGGGACACCGGGACACAGGGAATATAAATGACGACCGGGACACAGTGACACAACTACAAAGGGGACGACGGGGGTACAGGGAAGATATATAAATGACGACCGGGACACAGGGATTGTTCGAAGAGAAATTACAGACCGGGACACCGGGAAACAAATGACGACCGGGATGCTGGGACACAGGGAATATAAATGACGACCTCGACACTCAAAGAGAAAGTACAGACTGGGACAACGGGACACAAATGACGACCGGAATACTGGGAATATAAATGACGACCAGGACACAGGGACACAACTACAAGGGGGGTGCCAGGGGGCACAGGGGGATATATAAATGACGACGGGGACACAGGGAATGTTTGATTAGCAATCAGCATCAACAAAGCTAAAGGGCAATCATTAGAATAATCAGGTATAGATCTGAATACGGATTGCTTTTCCCATGGACAATTTTATGTTGCATGTTCAAGAGTTAGGTAAAACTAACAATCTATTTATATGCACAAACAATAGGACATGGAAGAATGTTGTATATTCTTAAGTTTTACGTAGTTAAATTGGACAGCGAAGAATGTTGTATATTAGCAAGTTTTATGTAGTTCAAAAAATATATATATTTATATCTATCTCAATTCACAGGTGGGACACATGGACACAACTACAATGGCAGGTAACTAATATGGCGTGTAACGACTTACGCGCGCGGGGGGCTTGGGGGCGCGATGCCCCCCCAAGCCCCCTCCCCCCAACAGCTATATATCTATATATATAAAAATAAGTTGTCTGTGTGTCTGTCGAGTGACTTCAGGTGTGTCGACTGACGTCATTGTAAGGATTGAGCTGTATGCGTCATGAAATTGTTTGTCGACCGACGTCATGTTTGTCAACTGATGAAATTACAGACCGGGACACAAATGACGGCCGGGACACGGGGATACAGGGAATATAAATGACGACCGGGAACCTCAAAGAGAAATTACAGACTGGGACACCGGGACACAGGGAATATAAATGACGACCGGGACACAGTGACACAACTACAAAGGGGACGATGGGGGTACAGGGAAGAAATATAAATGACGACCGGGACACAGGGATTGTTCGAAGAGAAATTACAGACCGGGACACCGGGAAACAAATGACGACCGGGATGCTGGGACACAGGGAATATAAATGACGACCTCGGCACTCAAAGAGAACGTACAGACTGGGACACCGGGACACAAATGGCGACCGGAATACTGGGAATATAAATGACGACCAGGACACAGGGACACAACTACAAGGGGGGTGCCAGGGGGCACAGGGGGATATATAAATGACGACGGGGACACAGGGAAAGTTTGATTAGCAATCAGCATCAACAAAGCTAAAGGGCAATCATTAGAATAATCAGGTATAGATCTGAATACGGATTGCTTTTCCCATGGACAATTTTATGTTGCATGTTCAAGAGTTAGGTAAACCTAACAATCTATTTATATGCACAAACAATAGGACATGGAAGAATGTTGTATATTCTTAAGTTTTACGTAGTTAAATTGGACAGCGAAGAATGTTGTATATTCGCAAGTTTTATGTAGTTCAAAAAATATATATATTTATATCTATCTCAATTCACAGGTGGGACACAGGGACACAACTACAATGGCAGGTAACTAATATGGCGTGTAACGACATACGCGCGCGGGGGGCTTGGGGGCGCGATGCCCCCCCCCCAAGCCCCCCCCCCCAACAGCTATATATCTATATATATATAAAAATAAGTTGTCTGTGTGTCTGTCGAGTGACTTCAGGTGTGTCGACTGACGTCATTGTAAGGATTGAGCTGTATGCGTCATGAAATTGTTTGTCGACTGACGTCATGTTTGTCAACTGATGAAATTACAGACCGGGACACAAATGACGACCGGAACACGGGGATACAGGGAATATAAATGACGACCGGGAACCTCAAAGAGAAATTACAGACTGGGACACCGGGACACAGGGAATATAAATGACGACCGGGACACAGTGACACAACTACAAAGGGGACGATGGGGGTACAGGGAAGATATATAAATGACGACCGGGACACAGGGATTGTTCGAAGAGAAATTACAGACCGGGACACCGGGAAACAAATGACGACCGGGATGCTGGGACAAAGGGAATATAAATGACGACCTCGGCACTCAAAGAGAAAGTACAGACTGGGACACCGGGACACAAATGACGACCGGAATACTGGGAATATAAATGACGACCAGGACACAGGGACACAACTACAAGGGGGGTGCCAGGGGGCACAGGGGGATATATAAATGACGACGGGGACACAGGGAATGTTTGATTAGCAATCAGCATCAACAAAGCTAAAGGGCAATCATTAGAATAATCAGGTATAGATCTGAATACGGATTGCTTCTCTCATGGACAATCTTATGTTGCATGTTCAAGAGTTAGGTAAACCTAACAATCTATTTATATGCACAAACAATAGGACATGGAAGAATGTTGTATATTCTTAAGTTTTACGTTGTTAAATTGGACAGTGAAGAATGTTGTATATTCGCAAGTTTTATGTAGTTCAAAAAATATATATATTTATATCTATCTCAATTCACAGGTGGGACACAGGGACACAACTACAATGGCAGGTAACTAATATGGCGTGTAACGACTTACGCGCGCGGGGGGCTTGGGGGCGCGATGCCCCCCCAAGCCCCCCCAACAGCTATATATCTATATATATAAAAATAAGTTGTCTGTGTGTCTGTCGAGTGACTTCAGGTGTGTCGACTGACGTCATTGTAAGGATTGAGCTGTATGCGTCATGAAATTGTTTGCCGACTGACGTCATGTTTGTCAACTGATGAAATTACAGACCGGGACACAAATGACGACCGGGACACGGGGATATAGGGAATATAAATGACGACCGGGAACCTCAAAGAGAAATTACAGACTGGGACACAGGGAATATAAATGACGACCGGGACACAGTGACGCAACTACAAAGGGGACGACGGGGGTACAGGGAAGATATATAAATGACGACCGGGACACAGGGATTGTTCGAAGAGAAATTACAGACCGGGACACCGGGAAACAAATGACGACCGGGATGCTGGGACACAGGAAATATAAATGACGACCTCGACACTCAAAGAGAAAGTACAGACTGGGACACTGGGACACAAATGACGACCGGAATACTGGGAATATAAATGACGACCAGGACACAGGGACACAACTACAAGGGGGGTGCCAGGGGGCACAGGGGGATATATAAATGACGACGGGGACACAGGGAATGTTTGATTAGCAATCAGCATCAACAAAGCTAAAGGGCAATCATTAGAATAATCAGGTATAGATCTGAATACGGATTGCTTTTCCCATGGACAATTTTATGTTGCATGTTCAAGAGTTAGGTAAACCTAACAATCTATTTATATGCACAAACAATAGGACATGGAAGAATGTTGTATATTCTTAAGTTTTACGTAGTTAAATTGGACAGCGAAGAATGTTGTATATTCACAAGTTTTATGTAGTTCAAAAAATATATATATTTATATCTATCTCAATTCACAGGTGGGACACAGGGACACAACTACAATGGCAGGTAACTAATATGGTGTGTAACGACTTACGCGCGCGGGGGGCTTGGGGGCGCGATGCCCCCCAAGCCCCCCCCAACAGCTATATATCTATATATATAAAAATAAGTTGTCTGTGTGTCTGTCGAGTCACTTCAGGTGTGTCGACTGACGTCATTGTAAGGATTGAGCTGTATGCGTCATGAAATTGTTTGTCGACTGACGTCATGTTTGTCAACTGATGAAATTACAGACCGGGACACAAATGACGACCGGGACATGGGGATACAGGGAATATAAATGACGACCGGGAACCTCAAAGAGAAATTACAGACTGGGACACCGGGACACAGGGAATATAAATGACGACCGGGACACAGTGACACAACTACAAAGGGGACGACGGGGGTACAGGGAAGATATATAAATGACGACCGGGACACAGGGATTGTTCGAAGAGAAATTACAGACCCGGACACCGGGAAACAAATGACGACCGGGATGCTGGGACACAGGGAATATAAATGACGACCTCGACACTCAAAGAGAAAGTACAGACTGGGACACCGGGACACAAATGACGACCGGAATACTGGGAATATAAATGACGACCAGGACACAGGGACACAACTACAAGGGGGGTGCCAGGGGGCACAGGGGGATATATAAATGACGACGGGGACACAGGGAATGTTTGATTAGCAATCAGCATCAACAAAGCTAAAGGGCAATCATTAGAATAATCAGGTATAGATCTGAATACGGATTACTTTTCCCATGGACAATTTTATGTTGCATGTTCAAGAGTTAGGTAAACCTAACAATCTATTTATATGCACAAACAATAGGACATGGAAGAATGTTGTATATTCTTAAGTGTTACGTAGTTAAATTGGACAGCGAAGAATGTTGTATATTCGCAAGTTTTATGTAGTTCAAAAAATATATATATTTATATCTATCTCAATTCACAGTTGGGACACAGGGACACAACTACAATGGCAGGTAACTAATATGGCGTGTAACGACTTTCGCGCGCAGGGGGCTTGGGGGCGCGATGCCCCCCCAAGCCCCCCCCCCCCAACAGCTATATATCTATATATATAAAAATAAGTTGTCTGTGTGTCTGTCGAGTGACTTCAGGTGTGTCGACTGACGTAATTGTAAGGATTGAGCTGTATGCGTCATGAAATTGTTTGTCGACTGACGTCATGTTTGTCAACTGATGAAATTACAGACCGGGACACAAATGACGACCGGGACACGGGGATACAGGGAATATAAATGACGACCGGGAACCTCAAAGAGAAATTACAGACTGGGACACCGGGACACAGGGAATATAAATGACGACCGGGACACAGTGACACAACTACAAAGGGGACGACGGGGGTACAGGGAAGATATATAAATGACGACCGGGACACAGGGATTGTTCGAAGAGAAATTACAGACCGGGACACCGGGAAACAAATGACGACCGGGATGCTGGGACACAGGGAATATAAATGACGACCTCGACACTCAAAGAGAAAGTACAGACTGGGACACCGGGACACAAATGACGACCGGAATACTTGGAATATAAATGACGATCAGGACACAGGGAAACAAATACAAGGGGGGTGCCAGGGGGCACAGGGAGATATATAAATGACGACGGGGACACAGGGAATGTTTGATTAGCAATCAGCATCAACAAAGCTAAAGGGCAATCATTAGAATAATCAGGTATAGATCTGAATACGGATTGCTTTTCCCATGGACAATTTTATGTTGCATGTTCAAGAGTTAGGTAAACCTAACAATCTATTTATATGCACAAACAATAGGACATGGAAGAATGTTGTATATTCTTAAGTTTTACGTAGTTAAATTGGACAGCGAAGAATGTTGTATATTCGCAAGTTTTATGTAGTTCAAAAAATATATATATTTATATCTATCTCAATTCACAGGTGGGACACAGGGACACAACTACAATGGCAGGTAACTAATATGGCGTGTAACGACTTACGCGCGCGGGGGGCTTGGGGGCGCGATGCCCCCCCAAGCCCCCCCCAACAGCTATATATCTATATATATAAAAATAAGTTGTCTGTGTGTCTGTCGAGTTACTTCAGGTGTGTCGACTGACGTCATTGTAAGGATTGAGCTGTATGCGTCATGAAATTGTTTGTCGACTGACGTCATGTTTGTCAACTGATGAAATTACAGACCGGGACACAAATGACGACCGGGACAAGGGGATACAGGGAATATAAATGACGACCGGGAACCTCAAAGAGAAATTACAGACTGGGACACCGGGACACAGGGAATATAAATGACGACCGGGACACAGTGACACAACTACAAAGGGGAGGACGGGGGTACAGGGAAGATATATAAATGACAACCGGGAAACAGGGATTGTTCGAAGAGAAATTACAGACCGGGACACCGGGAAACAAATGACGACCGGGATGCTGGGACACAGGGAATATAAATGACGACCTCGACACTCAAAGAGAAAGTACAGACTGGGACACCGGGACACAAATGACGACCGGAATACTGGGAATATGAATGACGACCAGGACACAGGGACACAACTACAAGGGGGGTGCCAGGGGGCACAGGGGGATATATAAATGACGACGGGGACACAGGGAATGTTTTATTAGCAATCAGCATCAACAAAGCTAAAGGGCAATCATTAGAATAATCAGGTATAGATCTGAATACGGATTGCTTTTCCCATGGACAATTTTATGTTGCATGTTCAAGAGTTAGGTAAACCTAACAATCTATTTATATGCACAAACAATAGGACATGGAAGAATGTTGTATATTCTTAAGTTTTACGTAGTTAAATTGGACAGCGAAGAATGTTGTATATTCGCAAGTTTTATGTAGTTCAAAAAATATATATATTTATATCTATCTCAATTCACAGGTGGGACACAGGAACACAACTACAATGGCAGGTAACTAATATGGCGTGTAACGACTTACGCGCGTGGGGGGCTTGGGGGCGCGATGCCCCCCCAAGCCCCCCCCCCAACAGCTATATATCTATATATATATAAAAATAAGTTGTCTGTGTGTCTGTCGAGTGATTTCAGGTGTGTCGACTGACGTCATTGTAAGGATTGAGCTGTATGCGTCATGAAATTGTTTGTCGACTGACGTCATGTTTGTCAACTGATGAAATTACAGACCGGGACACAAATGACGACCGGGACACGGGGATACAGGGAATATAAATGACGACCGGGAACCTCAAAGAGAAATTACAGACTGGGACACCGGGACACAGGGAATATAAATGACGACCAGGACACAGTGACACAACTACAAAGGGGACGACGGGGGTACAGGGAAGATATATAAATGACGACCGGGACACAGGGATTGTTCGAAGAGAAATTACAGACCGGGACACCGGGAAACAAATGATGACCGGGATGCTGGGACACCGGGAATATAAATGACGACCTCGACACTCAAAGAGAAAGTAGAGACTGGGACACCGGGACACAAATGACGACCGGAATACTGGGAATATAAATGACGACCAGGACACAGGGAAACAACTACAAGGGGGGTGCCAGGGGGCACAGGGGGATATATAAATGACGACGGGGACACAGGGAATGTTTGATTAGCAATCAGCATCAACAAAGCTAAAGGGCAATCATTAGAATAATCAGGTATAGATCTGAATACGGATTGCTTTTCCCATGGACAATTTTATGTTGCATGTTCAAGAGTTAGGTAAACCTAACAATCTATTTATATGCACAAACAATAGGACATAGAAGAATGTTGTATATTCTTAAATTTTACGTAGTTAAATTGGACAGCGAAGAATGTTGTATATTCGCAAGTTTTATGTAGTTCAAAAAATATATATATTTATATCTATCTCAATTCACAGGTGGGACACAGGGACACAACTACAATGGCAGGTAACTAATATGGCGTGTAACGACTTAGGCGCGCGGGGGGCTTGGGGGCGAAATGCCCCCCAAGCCCCCCCCCCCCCAACAGCTATATATCTATATATATAAAAATAAGTTGTCTGTGTGTCTGTCGAGTGACTTCAGGTATGTCGACTGACGTCATTGTAAGGATTGAGCTGTATGCGTCATGAAATTGTTTGTCGACTGACGTCATGTTTGTCAACTGATGAAATTACAGACCGGGACACAAATGACGACCGGGACCTAAAGGGCAATCATTAGAATAATCAGGTATAGATCTGAATACGGATTGCTTTTCCCATGGACAATTTTATGTTGCATGTTCAAGAGTTAGGTAAACCTAACAATCTATTTATATGCACAAACAATAGGACATGGAAAAATGTTGTATATTCTTAAGTTTTACGTAGTTAAATTGGACAGCGAAGAATGTTGTATATTCGCAAGTTTTATGTAGTTCAAAAAATATATATATTCATATCTATCTTAATTCACAGGTGGGACACAGGGACACAACTACAATGGCAGGTAACTAATATGGCGTGTAACGACTTACCCGCGCGGGGGGCTTGGGGGCGCGATGCCCCCCCAAGCCCCCCCCCCCAAACAGCTATATATCTATATATATGTAAATAAGTTGTCTGTGTGTCTGTCGAGTGACTTCAGGTGTGTCGACTGACGTCATTGTATGGATTGAGCTGTATGCGTCATGAAATTGTTTGTCGACTGACGTCATGTTTGTCAACTGATGAAATTACAGACCGGGACACAAATGACGACCGGGACACGGGGATACAGGGAATATAAATGACGACCGGGAACCTCAAAGAGAAATTACAGACTGGGACACCGGGACACAGGGAATATAAATGACGACCGGGACACAGTGACACAACTACAAAGGGGACGACGGGGGTACAGGGAAGATATATAAATGACGACCGGGACACAGGGATTGTTCGAAGAGAAATTACAGACCGGGACACCGGGAAACAAATGACGACCGGGATGCTGGGACACAGGGAATATAAATGACGACCTCGACACTCAAAGAGAAAGTACAGACTGGGACACCGGGACACAAATGACGACCGGAATACTGGGAATATAAATGACGACCAGGACACAGGGACACAACTACAAGGGGGGTGCCAGGGGGCACAGGGGGATATATAAATGACGACGGGGACACAGGGAATGTTTGATTAGCAATAAGCATCAACAAAGCTAAAGGGCAATCATTAGAATAATCAGGTATAGATCTGAATACGGATTGCTTTTCCCATGGACAATTTTCTGTTGCATGTTCAAGAGTTAGGTAAACCTAACAATCTATTTATATGCACAAACAATAGGACATGGAAGAATGTTGTATATTCTTAAGTTTTACGTAGTTAAATTGGACAGCGAAGAATGTTGTATATTCGCAAGTTTTATGTAGTTCAAAAAATATATATATTTATATCTATCTCAATTCACAGGTGGGACACAGGGACACAACTACAATGGCACGTAACTAATATGGCGTGTAACGACTTACGCGCGCGGGGGGCTTGGGGTCACGATGCCCCCCCAAGCCCCCCCCCCCCCCCCAACAGCTATATATCTATATATATAAAAATAAGTTGTCTGTGTGTCTGTCGAGTGACTTAAGGTGTGTCGACTGACGTCATTGTAAGGATTGAGCTGTATGCGTCATGAAATTGTTTGTCGACTGACGTCATGTTTGTCGACTGATGAAATTACAGACCGGGACACAAATGACGACCGGGACACGGGGATACAGGGAATATAAATGACGACCGGGAACCTCAAAGAGAAATTACAGACTGGGACACCGGGACACAGGGAATATAAATGACGACCGGGACACAGTGACACAACTACAAAGGGGACGACGGGGGTACAGGGAAGATATATAAATGACGACCGGGACACAGGGATTGTTCGAAGAGAAATTACAGACCGGGACACCGGGAAACAAATGACGACAGGGATGCTGGGCCACAGGGAATATAAATGACGACCTCGACACTCAAAGAGAAAGTACAGACTGGGACACCGGGACACAAATGACGACCGGAATACTGGGAATATAAATGACGACCAGGACACAGGGACACAACTACAAGGGGGGTGCCAGGGGGCACAGGGGGATATATAAATGACGACGGGGACACAGGGAATGTTTGATTAGCAATCAGCATCAACAAAGCTAAAGGGCAATCATTAGAATAATCAGGTATAGATCTGAATACGGATTGCTTTTCCCATGGACAATTTTATGTTGCATGTTCAAGAGTTAGGTAAACCTAACAATCTATTTATATGCACAAACAATAGGACATGGAAGAATGTTGTATTTTCTTAAGTTTTACGTAGTTAAATTGGACAGCGAAGAATGTTGTATATTCGCAAGTTTTATGTAGTTCAAAAAATATATATATTTATATCTATCTCAATTCACAGGTGGGACACAGGGACACAACTACAAGGGGGGTGCCAGGGGGCACAGGGGGATATATAAATGACGATGGGGACACAGGGAATGTTTGATTAGCAATAAGCATCAACAAAGCTAAAGGGCAATCATTAGAATAATCAGGTATAGATCTGAATACAGATTGCTTTTCCCATGGACAATTTTATGTTGCATGTTCAAGAGTTAGATAAACCTAACAATCTATTTATATGCACAAACAATAGGACATGGAAGAATGTTGTATATTCTTAAGTTTTACGTAGTTAAATTGGACAGCAAAGAATGTTGTATATTCGCAAGTTTTATGTAGTTCAAAAAATATATATATTTATATCTATCTCAATTCACAGGTGGGACACAGGGACACAACTACAATGGCAGGTAACTAATATGGCGTGTAACGACTTACGCGTGCGGGGGGCTTGTGGGCGCGATGCCCACCCAAGCCCCCCCCCCAACAAGCTATATATCTATATATATAAAAATAAGTTGTCTGTGTGTCTGTCGAGTGACTTCAGGTGTGTCGACTGACGTCATTGTAAGGATTGAGCTGTATGCGTCATGAAATTGTTTGTCGACTGATGTCATGTTTGTCAACTGATGAAATTACAGACCGGGACACAAATGACGACCGGGACACGGGGATACAGGGAATATAAATGACGACCGGGAACCTCAAAGAGAAATTACAGACTGGGACATCGGGACACAGGGAATATAAATGACGACCGGGACACAGTGACACAACTACAAAGGGGACGACGGGGGTACAGGGAAGATATATAAATGACGACCGGGACACAGGGATTGTTCGAAGAGAAATTACAGACCGGGACACCGGGAAACAAATGACGACCGGGATGCTGGGACACAGGGAATATAAATGACGACCTCGACACTCAAAGAGAAAGTACAGACTGGGACACCGGGACACAAATGACCACCGGAATACTGGGAATATAAATGACGACCAGGACACAGGGACACAACTACAAGGGGGGTGCCAGGGGGCACAGGGGGATATATAAATGACGACGGGGACACAGGGAATGTATGATTAGCAATCAGCATCAACAAAGCTAAAGGGCAATCATTAGAATAATCAGGTATAGATCTGAATACGGATTGCTTTTCCCATGGACAATTTTATGTTGCATGTTCAAGAGTTAGGTAAACCTAACAATCTATTTATATGCACAAACAATAGGACATGGAAGAATGTTGTATATTCTTAAGTTTTACATAGTTAAATTGGACAGCGAAGAATGTTGTATATTCGCAAGTTTTATGTAGTTCAAAAAATATATATATTTATATCTATCTCAATTCACAGGTGGGACACAGGGACACAACTACAATGGCAGGTAACTAATATGGCGTGTAACGACTTACGCGCGCGGGGGGCTTGGGGGCGCTATGCCCCCCCAAGCCCCCCCCCCAACAGCTATATATCTATATATATATAAATAAGTTGTCTGTGTGTCTGTCGAGTGACTTCAGGTGTGTCGACTGATGTCATTGTAAGGATTGTGCTGTATGCGTCATGAAATTGTTTGTCGACTGACGTCATGTTTGTCAACTGATGAAATTACAGACCGGGACACAAATGACGACCGGGACACGGGGATACAGGGAATATAAATGACGACCGGGAACCTCAAAGAGAAATTACAGACTGGGACACCGGGACAAAGGGAATATAAATGACGACCGGGACACAGTGACACAACTACAAAGGGGACGACGGGGGTACAGGGAAGATATATAAATGACGACCGGGACACAGGGATTGTTCGAAGAGAAATTACAGACCGGGACACCGGGAAACAAATGACGACCGGGATGCTGGGACACAGGGAATATAAATGACGACCTCGACACTCAAAAAGAAAGTACAGACTGGGAAACCGGGACACAAATGACGACCGGAATACTGGGAATATAAATGACGACCAGGACACAGGGACACAACTACAAGGGGGGTGCCAGGGGGCACAGGGGGATATATAAATGACGACGGGGACACAGGGAATGTTTGAATAGCAATCAGCATCAACAAAGCTAAAGGGCAATCATTAGAATAATCAGGTATAGATCTGAATACGGATTGCTTTTCCCATGGACAATTTTATGTTGCATGTTCAAGAGTTAGGTAAACCTAACAATCTATTTATATGCACAAACAATAGGACATGGAAGAATGTTGTATATTCTTAAGTTTTACGTAGTTAAATTGGACAGCGAAGAATGTTGTATATTCGCAAGTTTTATGTAGTTCAAAACATATATATATTTATATCTATCTCAATTCACAGGTGGGACACAGGGACACAACTACAATGGCAGGTAACTAATATGGCGTGTAAAGACTTACGCGCGCGGGGGGCTTTGGGGCGCGATGCCCCCCAAGCCCCCCCCAACAGCTATATATCTATATATATAAAAATAAGTTGTCTGTGTGTCTGTCGAGTGACTTCAGGTGTGTCGACTGACGTCATTGTAAGGATTGAGCTGTATGCGTCATGAAATTGTTTGTCGACTGACGTCATGTTTGTCAACTGATGAAATTACAGACCGGGACACAAATGACGACCGGGACACGGGGATACAGGGAATATAAATGACGACCAGGAACCTCAAAAAGAAATTACAGACTGGGACACCGGGACACAGGGAATATAAATGACGACCGGGACACAGTGACACAACTACAAAGGGGACGACGGGGGTACAGGGAAGATATATAAATGACGACCGGGACACAGGGATTGTTCGAAGAGAAATTACAGACCGGGACACCGGGAAACAAATGACGACCGGGATGCTGGGCCACAGGGAATATAAATGACGACCTCGACACTCAAAGAGAAAGTACAGACTGGGACACCGGGACACAAATGACGACCGGAATACTGGAAATATAAATGACGACCAGGACACAGGGACACAACTACAAAGGGGGTGCCAGGGGCACAGGGGGATATATAAATGACGACGGGGACACAGGGAATGTTTGATTAGCAATCAGTATCAACGAAGCTAAAGGGCAATCATTAGAATAATCAGGTATAGATCTGAATACGGATTGCTTTTCCCATGGACAATTTTATGTTGCATGTTCAAGAGTTAGGTAAACCTAACAATCTATTTATATGCACAAACAATAGGACATGGAAGAATGTTGTATATTCTTAAGTTTTACGTAGTAAAATTGGACAGCGAAGAATGTTGTATATTCGCAAGTTTTATGGAGTTCAAAAAATATATATATTTATATCTATCTCAATTCACAGGTGGGACACAGGGACACAACTACAATGGCAGGTAACTAATATGGCGTGTAACGACTTACGCGCGCGGGGGGAT
>NW_027063227.1:22861-63467 GCF_032884065.1 Artemia franciscana | reverse complement strand
ATTCTTTTGATGTAGCTATTGATATCAAAATTCAATTTTTTAGAGTTTTGGTTACTATTGAGCCGGATCGCTCCTTACTACAGTTCGTTACCACGAACTGTTTGATTAGTGGACTTAATAATCCTAAAAACACATAAAGTTGACGATTTTAAGAAGCTTTTGGAGTCAAACTAAAAGCAACATAGTAAAAAAAACAGGGTTCAAGTACCCACCCCTAGTAAAAATCATTCAGTTATAATTTAATTAAAATTTATGGAAACTCAAGGATACTTCAGAGGAGCAGCATTGCTTGTTTAAGAAAATGTAAAACATAAGCCGTGATTCATTTTTTGGACAGAAAAATTACTTGGAATTGAAGGTGATAAGATTGGGACATGTCTTAAAATATTAATATTATAAACATTTTAGAAACATGCCATTTTTACATGCCTTTTCAGAAATACCCTTCAGTATCTCAAGTGCGCCAATTTTAGTGTTCCTTGTACTAAGATCATGGGTAGTGGAATGGTCAATTAAGTATCATTTTCGGTAATACCATTAGCCTATATACAGAAAAGTAAGGCCTGGGGGACTTCATTATAGCATAGATGTCTTTTTTATTGTAATTTAAATAGGTCAAATGCTTTTACTCTTTTTTAAGAAATTTAGAAGTAAGATTCTGGAAATTTAGAAATATCTGTTCTAAAAGAGGGTGCATTTGAACGGAAATTAAAAGTTCTTCTAGCTTTCCACTATCACAGAAAATGGTTGGGTGAGATAATGGAACTTTCAGGATTGGATTTACCAGCCCAAATTTGAGCTCGAAAATTTTTCCATGTGAGCTGGAAAGGAAAAATTCCATACAATTAAACAAGCATTATTCAATCCAATATTTAGGTAAAAAAAAAAGGCCGCAATGGTTGTCCAATTAGTAAGCTATAGAAAAGAAATAGGAAAGATTTCAATACCCCTTACTACTAAAGGCCAAAATTTCTACTTAACAGGGTTCAAATTTAATCTCCAACATTTTCAAAAAATGTAACCATTAAGGTTTAATTTAACAGTACTTTACAAATAATTTTGTTCCTAGTGTGCACTGCATAACCAAACCGATGAAAATAATAATTCTATAGAAGATTTACAGATTTAGAATAGATTTGACAATTCTGTACTGGCTAAATAGACTTGAGGCATATTTCATTAATAAAGTGTATGTCCAAGTTGTTCCTTGCTTTCTATGTTTTATCAAGGAATAATGCTAACTTCAGTTAACTAGAGAGGAATAAGCAAACTTGTCTTGCTTTATTAAGGAATGTATCCTCTACTGCCCAGTCAAATCAAGGAATGATAAGCACTTGCTAGAGTAAAAGTCCTTATCACTCCTTGACTTTGTCAAATATTTCATGGTAAAAAATTGTAAGTAAGGAGCAACTCCGTTCAACAGCGACCAAAACTCTAGAGACATCAAAAGAATCAGCTTATTATGTTGATTCCAAATATATATGGTTCATCAAGTTTAGTGTTACTCATCAAAAGTTACAAGCCTGGGAAAACTTTCTTGATTTTTGAAATAGGGGAACCTTAATGAGAATTCAATGAATCTTCATGAAAATCATACCATCAGCTTCAGCCTACCAGAGAACCCTACTTTAGAAATTTAAAGTTCCTATGTACGAAAATGTGAAATTCTGTTATTTTTCCCTGAAGAAAGATCATAGATGCATGCTTATTTGTTTGTTTTTTCTTTCCCATGGGTGATAGAATCAAAATATTTGTTCTAAAAGAGGGTGTACTTGAATGGAAAATAAAAGTTCTGGTGCCCTTTTTAAGCGACCAAAAAAGATTGGAGAGCAACTGGCCCGCTACCAAACCCCTCTTCTCCCCAAAGTTACCTGATCAAAATTTCGAGATAGCTGTTTCATTCAGTATAGTTGAAAGACCAAATAACTATTTCTTTAGGGGTAAAATGACCCCCACAATCTGTTGGGAGAGGCCTGTAAGTTATGAAATTTGTTTGTTGTTCATGTATAGCATTTGTTATTGGGAAGTATACAAACATTTTTTGGAGGGGTGATTTTCGCTTGGAGTGAAATTCCATAGGGAGAATCTTCCTTAGGGAGGGCAATTTCCAGGGGGGAAATATTACACACTGGGGGGGGACAGAATTATTATACAAAATTCTTTTGAATTACATTCTGTTTTCAAACTAAATTTTGCATGTAAAGATGTTGTGGGGGAATTATCTTGGGGCTATATTCCACATGATTTGATTTCCGGGAAAAGATTTCCATGGAAGGGGGCATTTTGCATTTTTGGAGTGGCCAAAGTAAAACAGTTCAAAATAGGGATGATACCTTTTTATTGACAGTGAAATATAAAATTATTTAACTGGATATTTCGAACACATATACAGTGTTCATCATCAGCAGTAAAATCAGAAGTTTTACTGCTGATGATGAACACTGTATATGTGTTCGAAATATCCAGTTAAATAATTTTATATTTCACTGTCAATAAAAAGGTATCATCCCTATTTTGAACTGTTTTACTTTCGTCATGGAAAGGCAGTGTGGTCTTCGAAGTTATCTATTTGGAGTGGCCAAGAAACCAATTAGAAATTAAGGTCTTTTTCAAATGAAAGTATGCTAAGGAGAACTTTTCTGGTTGAATTATCTTCAAGAAATTTTACAGGGGGGGGGATTTCAGCAAGGATGGAGCAGTCCAGAGGGAATTAGAAGGGGTGCACTGTATGTTGGATGAAATTTCGTGGAGGAATTTCCTGTGAGAGGAGGGGGGGTATACTTCATGGAGGGTGAGTCAGATTTACCAGCATTATTTGAAAAACGATCCGAAATTAAACAAAAAGAAACAAGTTTTTTTTAGCTGAAAAAAGGAGCACCATTAAAACTCAAAACGAACAGAAATTATTTCACATATGAAGGGGAGTTGTCCCCTCCTCAATACCTTGCTCTTTACACTAAAGTTTGACTGTTTGTCTCACTTTTTTTTAAGAATGGCTATTGAAACAAAGGGGCCGTTTAATTAGAATAAAAAAAACTTTTTTTTTTAAGCGCTAACAG
Source organism: Artemia franciscana (assembly GCF_032884065.1). Taxonomy (NCBI): domain Eukaryota; kingdom Metazoa; phylum Arthropoda; class Branchiopoda; order Anostraca; family Artemiidae; genus Artemia; species Artemia franciscana. The sequence continues at coordinate 60,408 of NW_027063227.1, read as the reverse complement.
TTTTAGCATAAAGAGCAAGGTATTGAGGAGGGGGGCAACCCTTCATATATGGAATAATTTATGTTCATTTTGAATTTTGAAGTTGCTCCTTCCTTTCAGTTAAACAAAATTTTTTTAAATTTAATTAGACAGGGAAGGAATCTTTTCTTAATAAAACGAGAAAAGTTTGCTTGACCCTCTAAATTAACAAAATATCCATTACAAGTTATCCATTATAAAATATAGAAAGTGGCGCATGATGAGGAATGAATTAGAATGACATATTATCAATAAAACAGGCCTTTTACATGCCCTTGAAGCTTCTCAAGAACAAACAAGTTCTAGTGAAAAGCTCTAAAAAACTTTTTCATCCCTTATCATTTTCTTGATCCTGCTTGTATTTTTTTTTTTCTAAGAAATTCAAAAAATTCAGTTTGATCCTAAACTGCATTTAACAGTTTAAACTGCATTTAAATAATTATGCTTATCCATTAAGTTATTGCAATTAATTGCAATAAGCACTGTTGAGAGTTCAGCTCTGTTCAATTATCATTAACTCTGAGTTCAATAAGCGTATTATAAATAATGTTTGGCATTCAAATTTAATTGAAAATAATGAATTATTTCAAAAAGTACTCATTGAAACCTATTGGAATTAATAACTGGCGTACTGTGCTTCACAGCTACAATTACAAGCTGCAGTTTGTCCTTTGGTTAATATGTTGTGGTAGACCACATCTAAAGGAAACATTCTATTTAAAACAAGAGCTAAGAGCTCATATGGCACTTGTGACAAGGCATGAAGAGCTAAGAGCCAAGAGATCATATGGCATGAGCTCTAACAAAATTCTATGAATCGATAGATTGATTTAAAAGGAAAATAAGAGGCTTAATGCCGGTCAGGATTTAAAATAATAGCTCTGAGTCACGATGTCCTTCTAAATATCAAAATTCATTAAGATCCGATCACCCACTCGTATGATATAAATACCTATTTTGTCTAATTTTTCCTCTCCCTTTAGCCCCTTAGATGGTCGAATCTGGGAAAACGACTTTATCAAGTCAATTTGTGCAGCTCCCTGACACGCCTACCAATTTTCATCGTCCTAGCACGTCCAGAAGCACCAAACTCGCCAAATCACTGAACCCCTCCCCCGACTCCCCCAAAAAGAGCGAATCCAGTACGGTTCCGTCAATCACGTATCAAGGACATTTGCATATTCTATCCACCAAGCTTCATCCCGATTCCTCCACTCAAAGTGTTTTCCAAGATATCCCCCTCCAACTCCCCCAATGTCAAAAGATCTGATCGGGATTTAAAATGAGAGCTCTCAGACATGAATTCCTTCTAAATATCAACTTTCATTAAGATCCGATCACCTATTCATAGGATAAAAATACCCCAATTTTCACGTTTTCCAAGAATTCCGGTTTCCCCCTCCAATCCCCCCAATGTCAAAGGATCTGGTCGGAATTTAAAATTAGAGCTTTAAAGCACAAGATCCTTCTAAATATCAAATTTCATTAAGATCTGGTCACCCTTTCACAAGTTACAAATACCTCAATTTTCAAAATTACCCCCCCCCCCCAAATCCACCAAATAGAGCAGATCCGGTCCGGTTATGTCAGTCACATATCTTAGACAGGTTTTTATTCTTCCCATCCAGTTTCATCCCGATCTCACCACTTTAAGTATTTTCAAAGATTTCTGGTACCCCCCAACTGCCCCCCCCCAATTACGCTGGATCCGGTTGAGATTTAAAATAACATATCTGAGTTACAAGGTCCTTCTAAATATGAAATTACCTCAAAATACCTCATTTTTTAGTTTTCAGAATTACCCCCCCCCCCCAACTACCCCAAAGAGAGAAGATCCGGTCCTGTTATTTCAGTTACCTATCTTAGACAGGTTTTTATTCTTCCCATCCAGTTTCATCCTGATCTCACTGCTTTAAGTATTTTCTAAGATTTCCGGTTCCCCAACTGCCCCCCCCCCCAATTACGCTGGATCCAGTTGAGATTTAAAATAAGAGATCTGAGTTCATCCCGATTCCTCCAATCTAAGCGTTTTCCATCATTTTAGGTTCCCCCACCCCAAACTTCCCCCAATGTCACGAGATCCGGTCGGGACTTAAAAAAAGAGCGTTGAGACACGATATCCTTCTAAATATCAAATTTCATTGAGATCCGATCACCTGTTCATAAGTTAAAAATACCTGATTTTTTTAGTTTTTCAAAATTAACCCCCTCCCCCAACTACCCCAAAGAGAGCAGATCCGGTACGGTTATGTCAGTCACGTATCTTAGACAGGCTTTTATTCTTCCCATCCAGTTTCATCCTGATCTCACCGCTTTAAGGATTTTCTAAGATTTCCGGTTCTCCCCCAACTGCCCCCCTAATTACGCTGGATCCGGTTGAGATTTAAAATAAGAGATCTGAGTTACGAGTTCCTTCTAAATATGAAGTTTCATGAAGATCCAATCACTTCTTCGTAAGTTAAAAATACGTCACTTTTTCTAATTTTTCAGAATTAACGCCCCCCCCCAATAGAGCGAATCCATTTCAATGATGTAAATCACGTATCTAAGACTTCTGCTTATTTTCCCCAACAAGTTTCATACCGATCCCTCCACTCTAAGTGTTTGCCAAGTTTTAGGTTTCCCCCTCCCAACTCCCCCCCCCCAATGTCACCAGATCTGGTCGGAATTTAAAATAACAGCTCTAAGACACGATATCCTTCTAAATATCAAATTTCATTGAGATCCAATCACCCGTTCGTAAGTTAAAAATACCTCATTTTTTTTACTTTTCAGAATTACCCCCCCCCCCCCAATTACCCCAAGGAGAGCGAATCCGTTCCGGTTATGTCAATCATGTATCTAGGACTTTTGCTAATTTTTCTCACCAAGTTTCATCCTGATCCCTCCACTCTAAGTGTTTTCCAAGATTTTAGGTTTCCCCCTCCCAACTCCCCCCCAATATCACCAGATCCGGTCGGATTTAAAATAACAGCTCTGAGACACGATATCCTTCCAAACATCAAATTTCATTAAGATCTAATCAACCGTTTGTAAGTTAAAAATACTTCATTTTTTCTATTTTTTCCGAATTAACAGGCCCCCCACTCCCCCCCCCAGATGGCCAAATCGGGAAAATGACTATTTCTAATTTAATCTGGTTCGGTCCCTGATACGCCTGCCAAATTTCATTGTCCCAGCTTACCTGGAAGTGCCTAAAGTAGCAAAACCAGGACTGACAGACCAATAGACCAACAGAATTTGCGATTGCTATATGTCACTTGGTTAATACCAAGTGCCATAAAAAGTAATACCATTAGATTCCTTATTTTATGCTTTTCTGAATATCATGGTTGATTTTCTGAATACACAAAACTGCCCCTGCCCCTTGATAGTCCCAGACATAATCCAAATAGTATATTTCTCTACTGTCCTACATCTCATGATAAGTCAAATCTTCTGTGTTAACCAGTTTTCTTGCATTCTTGACCTGGTGAAAAAATTTGTTAACCAGTTTTCTTGCATTCTTGACCTGGTGAAAAAAATTTTTCCAAGAGATCTCAATTCAGATTTTGGTAAAAACATTATTTAAATAATTTAAAAATGTGGCTAGTAATGGAAGAAAACATGATAATCTGATAGACATAAACATGCTGCATATTATAAAACAAAAAATTTATTGTTTTATTGCATTCTTTAAATTTTTTTTTTAATATGTCTTAGGGCTATACCTGGCGCCATGAAAGGGGAGAGACAGATTAAATTATCAGAAAAGCAACCATGATGTTTGGAAAGAGCACAAAACAAGGATTCCAATGGTACTACTAGCGTTTTATTGGTATATTTCCTTCAGATGCAATCTAACATAAGAGTAAAATTGGGAAACACAGCAATCTGATTAATGGAAACATTCCTTATAACATAAAGAAAGAATGTCATTGTTTTTTTTATGTTTTCATTTAGTTTCTATACTCCTACGGCTAGAGCTCAGACCATCAGGGAGAGGGGGATACAATGTCGAAAAAGCAACCATAATATTTGGAAATAGCATAAAATAAAAAAACAAATGGTATTAATTTCATTTTTGTAGTTAAAGTGCATTGTTGCTACTTTTTGAGGAAACATATAAATAAAATAAAAGTAATAACCTACTATTGGATTCCCAATTGTCTGCTATTTCTAAACATCATGGTTACTTTTCTGACACTGCACCCTAAGCCTATCCCCCTTGTGGCCCCATATATAGCCCTATGAGTGTCTATACAAACAAAACATTAGCTCCAAAATAATGAAATTCTTACTTGATGTAATGTAACATTTTTTGATGAGATTATCACAGTTTATTCCATTTTTGTCTGCTTTTGAAATCACTCTAAATAATACTTAGATGGACATTGCAAACAATCCCTGACAAGACTAGATTGTACAAATTCAAAATAACACTCAGCTCAGAAACAACCATATTACAGGAGCAGGTCTAGGGAGGACCAGCCCCCCCCCTGAAATGGACAAAAAATTATATTATCAGATTTCTGTGATTTGGTTGCAAGACCAATGCATATTTGAAAAGGATTTGATGGCACTTGATCTGCCTGCTGTAGATAATTCTCCAGGATGTTTGGTGCCTTTCATCTTGAAAATTGTCAAAGCTACAAAAACCTATTTCTTCTCCAGTTGTAGGCAAATTTCTTGAAATGACTGCAATAACAGACACTCTCTAGAGTTATTTCCGGTTCTAGAAGGTTTTGAACAGTACAAAATTTTTGGATAATCTTAACTAATATTGACATCAAAACAAAGATAACAATCTATTCTAAATAACGTTTTAGGTTAGAAAGCAAGGAAAGTACATGTTCAAAAGCTAGTTCTATCTCACATTTGAGAAACACACTGGACCAAAATGCATGAGTCCTTAATTCAGTTTATGGCAGAGCTCCTTAAAATCATAGAAGCTCTTGAGATCATTACCAGATGGGTGTAATACTTAACTGCAGCACAAATAAAATCCTTATTGACTGCTGTAATATCCTCCAATCTGATAGTAACCATTTACACTCTTAGTAACATATTAGGACAGATTTTACCACTCAATCAACATTCAAAAGAAGAGTTTAGAGTTTGTGTCTGCAACAAGCCAAGTTAAGAACCTTCTTACCCAGCTGGATGTCATGCAATAGGGGAGTGAAAGCAAGATGAAAAAAAAATTGGCAAGGTAACTAAAGTAGCAGCAGAACCAGGTTTAGTCACCTACTTACAATTCAATGTTTTGATTTGTTAGTCTTTTTTTTGTTTCATTTTATAAAGGCAGTGAGCCAAGCGCCTGCCTTAACTCTTAAGGCAGGGATTGAAAATTGCTGGATTTTGAGGATTTTAGAGGAGATTTTTAGGTAGTAGTCTAGTAATCTAGCACTAGGCAGTAGCCTAACACATACCCTGGATCTGTTTAGGCTCATTTCCTGATTTTGTTGAATAAATTAAGTCCAGCAAGGCTAAGTGAAAACACATAAACCCAATTAAAGGCCATGATGGGTGTGCTATCTGTTCTATAGAATTGGATGAGGGGTCCTCTGCCATAGAGTGTGACATTTGTGAAAAGTGGGTTAGTGGTGATTGTCTGGACCAGTTCCCAGGAGAATATAAATTATTAAGCAAGATGATGCAATCACTTACTTCTTCCTGGTCATGTCCAGCCTGCAAAGTTAACCCTCTCCCTTTTGTGAGCAGGCTATGATAGCAAAACTAACTTCTCTTACAGATAATCCCTTGAAATCTTTCAGGGAAGATCTCAAGATGGTGTTGACCCAAACATTTTTTCTAACTCAGAACTGACATCAAGTATGACATTTCTGATCTGATTAGGGATATTGCCAATAGGGCTCAGCAAATTGAAAATTCACAACAATCAGTGTGCTCTATTTTAACTGTTTAGGACCTGGTGGCTTCTACACTGTTTCTCAATTGTCTCAGCTTCCTGTAGCCCAATTAACAGAAACTGATGTTCATCAGACAGCATGTTCAGAGCACCAGCGTTTTGAAAGCCATTTAAATACTGTTACATATTGAGTCCCCACCCAGACTCACAATGCAGTTTTCCTGTATAGTTATCTGTTACACACTTATGGAGTTGACATTGGAGCCCCCCTATCAAAAGTAAAAAGATTTTCAAATAGCCATCAGCCCCCTGGTAGCTGCCCCCCTCTTCTGCTTTTCTTTGTGACATCAACTGAATTTAGAAAGCAAATAATACAAAATTCCTTTGAAACAAAAGGATTAATCAGTTTCTATAGTGATAGTCCAAAGGAAGATCAAATAAAGCACAGAGCTCTAGTTGAGGAGTTTAAATGCAGAAAAGCTAATGGAGAGGCAGATTTGATAATTTATAAGGGTGCCATCATTAAAAAAAACTTGCCAGTTGGAGGCGATCCCCCAACCACTCCAATGCCCATGCCTCCTTCTACCTCTGTTAATTGCTTAAATGTTTATTAACTCCATCACCGAATTTTGTCTCTCAACTGTCTAGTAGTGATCATAATAATATTTCCCTGGCTGATACTGACATTTCTTTTGTTTCTTCTGCAACAACTTGCTCACCTGTTGTTTCTTCTTTCTTTCGTTGTGCTTTATCCATAAACTTTACCAGTCCTTTGTTTCTTGCTTTTCTAGTCCTGCATCCTCTCAGATTCCTACCTTACAAGGAATGAGGTTCCTTAGCTCCAATGTTGACAGCCTCCCTAATAAGCTTTCTGAGATTTCCTTTCATATGATATTCAGAAGCAGCCGATGTTGCAGCCAAAAAAGTGGAAGTTTCACCAAAAAACAACTTGTCAGTCTTATTTCCTGATGAAATCAATGCTTACTAACTCTTTTCTAATCTGAATTCCCCACTTTGCCACAGAGGAGTGTGCTTATATATAAGAGATGAACTAAAGGTTAGTCTCATTCAATTTATTTCTCTGACTATTGATAGAATGGAGTCTGTGTGGATAAAATTACACAATCATACAATCTCAATTGTAGTGGGTATTGTTTACAGAAGCCCTAGTGCCTCCCTGTGCTTTGGACAGGATTAAGCAAGATGATGCAATCACTTACTTGTTCCTGGTCATGTCCAGCCGGCAAAGTTCACCCTCCCACTTTAGTGAGCAGGCCATTATAGCAAAACTAGCTACTGTTACAGATAATTCCTTGAAATCTTTCAGGGAAGATCTAAAGATAGAGTTAGCCCAAACATTTTTCTAGCTCAGAACTGACACCAAATATGATGATTTCTGCTCAGGTTAGTGATATTGCCAATAGGGCTTGACACATTGAAAATTCAATACAATCAGTGTGCTCTGTTTTAACTGAAACAGATTAAACTCTGTTTAATCTAACTTGGCTGCCATATTATCTCAAGTGGTGTCCAATGTTGCAAGCTATGATCTAGTTCTTTTGGGGGACTTAAACCTTCCTGCAATGCAGTAGATGGATAGATCTCGTTTTTGTAAAAGAGATTTTCCTTTTTTGTCTGTCCTCTCTGACAATTCCCACTGTTAAACAATATCACAACCAACATGTTTGAGAGAAGGTCAAGTCTCCAATGCTCTTCATCTGGTTATTTTCAGTAACCCTGACCTTCTTACTAAGAATGTAATAACTACACCTGTTGGTGATAGTGACCATGTAGTAATAATTTTGAAAAATGTCTCCCTACCAAACAATTTTCTTCTAAGCAACAAAAATATGAAAACTACAAACTAGTCTATGAAAAACGTGCCAATGTCAACTGGAAAAAGTTTATTATTGATGATACTGATGAGAGTTAGTCAAATACAAAAACAGAAATTCTGCATGTTGAAAAGTCTTGCACCAGAATTTTTCAGGCAAAAAGTTTACCTTTTTTAACTATTAAAGTAAACAAGCTAATCAACAGAAAATATCAACAATGGAATTGCTATAGACAAAATAAGACGACAGTGAATTATCAAGTCTTCAAATCTTTTTGTAATCAAACAACCAGCCAAATAAAGGAGTTGAAGAGAAGGTTTGAGAAAAATTGGCTAAGGAAGTTAATGATAACCCTAAATCTTTCTGGCATTGTGCCACTCAAAAATGTAGCAGCAGATGCACAGATGCAATTTAACAGTCCCAGGTCTCCTGCATAATAGTTAATCAGCTGCTGATCCTGAGCTGAAAGTTGAAATTTTCAACCAATATTTCTCTTCTGTTTTTTCTTCTAATCCCAGTATTGTTTATCCCACATCTCCTTAATATGACGTATCACATAAGGTGGGACCAATCCTGATTACTGATATTTTGATTCTAAAGGAAATCATATCCCTCAAACTAAATAAATCTGCTGGTCCAGATGGCATTCACCCATGTATCCTACATGAATGTCATACAGTTTTGTGTCAACCTCTTTCCCTGTTGCTCAAGTTATCATTAAATCTTTCCAGACTACCTCTGGATTTGAAAAGTGTACACATCATTCCTATACTTAAAAAAGGTAAAAAGGGTCTTGCTGAAAATTATTGACCCATTAGCATGACATCAGCTACTGTTAAGGTTCTTGAAAGAATAATCAATTCTGCAGTTGGTAAACACCTTGAAGCAAATAATGTTTTATACAGTTCACAACATGGCTTTTGTTCAGGAAGATCTATTGACACCAATCTCCTTGAATTGTATGATCACATCACCAAGTTACTTGATATGTGAGTGCCTTGATATGTGAGTGATTCTGCTTGACTTACTTAAAGCTTTGACACAGTGTGTCACAAGCAACTTGCCATTAAATTAGAGAGATCCCTGCTCTGGATCCTAGACTTTCTTTATTTCTGATCTCAGTGTGTCCAGTTATTTGATGACTCTTATCATATTCTTTTTCCTCAATGCATGTTCTGGGTGGAGCTCCTCAGGGAAGCGTTTTGGGTCTTACATTACTTATTATCTTCATCAATCATGCTCCTTCAATTATCAGCAGTAAATTAACTCTTTGTGCAGAAAACCTGAAGCTTCTTGGACCAGCTTTGTCCTGTGAAGATCATGCCATGCTACCAAAAAATCTTCAACTGCTAGGTCAATGGACTGAGGCCTGGTTTCTTGAATTCAATGTTGCCAAGTGCCATATCATTTACTTTGGCAAACTGAATCCTTGCTGCTCCTATTTTTTCTTAGGCCACCTACTCTCCTCTATAAATAGTGAGCAGGATCTTGGTGTCAATATTGACAATGAACCAAAATTAGGCACTTATGCTGAGGTCTGCTGCTGGGGCTAGTTCAACCATGGGACTGATTAAGCATACTATTTTCACTTGTTCCTGTAAAGTCATCAGTCTTCTATATAAGGGATTTGTGTATCCTAAGCTTGAAGTTGGAATGTCTCTTGCCTCCCCATATTTTAAAAAAGACATAAAAGTTCTTGAAGATGTGCAGAGACATGCCACTAAAGTGATATCTGACATGCAAGAGCACTCATACCCTGTAAGACTATCAAAGCTGAATCTCCCTACACTTGTAGAAATAGAGGGGGTATTATTTTAGCCTTAAAGTTATTGAAAGCTAATACTCTCCCAGTATTATTCCCTACTGTTGGTACCAACTCAAGAACTAGAGGTCATCACCTGAAACTTGGTAAGCAGTCTACAATATCTAGAGTCTGTACTCAATTATTTTTGCCATGCATTGTCAAGAGTTAGAACAAATCACCTAATGAAACAGTTACTGCTGAATCTGTTGATTTTTTCAAACAAGGGTTAGATACTGAGAGGTCCTCTAGAGAGTTTCAACTTAAATGGGATGCTACTGAACATGGAACAGAACCTGGTCACTAATGAACTTTGTATACAACTCAAGTCATCATTCTGGAGCTCTACAAGAAGAAATCCTTAGATTTCTCCTAGCTGCAATTAAGGCAATAACTGTCCCAAGGATAACAAAAAATTATACAAAATGAAAAATGTGCTATTCAGTCCACACAAGAAATTTATAGATGGTCAGTTTTTATTTCTTTGTTGGGCTTGATCATTTCAGACTTAGAACACTGTTTTTCTATAGAAACTTTAAAACTCAGTATTTTCTTTCCAATAAATTGTATGGAAATAAACAAACAACAATTTATAGATAATATTCATGATTTTTCATCATAATCCTGGTCAGGAATTGGTTTCCTCTACTAATCAGGTTGTGAATCTCAGCCCTGAGAAGAGAAGTGACAATATGAAACCTTGTAGGCTTTGTCTGAGAGAAAGCAATGCAGGCAAAGGTAGAACCCCTGAAATACTAGGAGAACTTTACAGAAACACAATTGAAATGCTGATATTTTCTGAATATATTGGGGCTCTAGTATATCATCATGACCTTAACTGTCAGTGTGGCATCTGCAGAATGAAGTTTTTTTTGCTGCATGAAGAATGAAAAATGTCTAAGACATAAAATGACAGAGGAAAGATTTGCCAAAATTGTCTTTCTTCATGCTCATTGTGATAATGTCATAGGTGTTGAGGGTCTTATTGATAAATTTTTTAGGCCTAATAATGGAAGTAAGAGGAAAAAAATTTGTTGTAGCCTATAATAAATGTCGTTTTGTGGATAGCTTTACAGAACTCATATGCTAAATGTTGGATAGACAATATCACAATGAGCATGAAGAAATGCAATTCTGGCAAATCTTTGAATGTAGAGGCATACAACTTTCAGTATCAGCAAGGTATGTTAGGCTTAATTAGGGTAAAAATGAGAATTTTTGCAATAGTCAACCCACCACCCCTTCCTATAATCCTGGATCTGCTACTGCCATATGACAACACACAAGTATCAATTATTCTCAGAACTATATATGGGACTGTCAATGAGGAGGGAGTGGATTGTCAAAAGTCAACCATGACACTTGGAAGTGATTTAAAATACAAAACCTAAGGATAGAACAAGCCCAAGCAAACAAATTTTACTTTATTATACTTTCTTTGTAAAATTGGTAACTTTGTACTGATACTTTTATTAGGCCTATTTCCCTCAGACATTGCCAACTAATATATAGCCTACTTACCTCAGCATAGGCTAACAGTAGTTTGGTTAGTTTCAAAGTTTTAATGCACCAAATTCGTTTTGGTGTTAAAACACAAGTTATAGAGCACTAAAAATTCAGCAAGTCATTGTAAATAATTTACAATGAGCTCTGTTGGACAAAGATGCACAGAAATAGAACCTTATTCACGAAGTTGATGTTTAAGAATTTTGCTTGTTCGTGGTCAATAATTGAAAACAGAACTTATTGGCTGAAAGCCGATTCCGCTATCGGTCATTCTAGCCAGCAGTGTTTTCCCTACTTACTGTTTTTAATAAATTTAAACAATTGCTAAAAGATATACACGTGTTTATGTGTATTGAAACCTCATCAGTTTAATTAAGGAGAATATGTATAGGCTATAAATATCTAGAAATTACAAGCTAAAAGAAAAATAGTTACAAGCTAGTCCCCAAAGCCGCGCCGAATCGAAATTTGGCGGCGGCGGAGAGAATTTATGTCAGCGGCGGCGCATCTATTTTTGGTGTTTTCGCAATTTTTAAGGCATTTTTCAGTATTTTTTTTTTATTTTCTTTGGAATTTTTAATACTGTCTTTATAGAAATCCTGAAATCTCTTTCTTTCATCGTTACCTAGTTATATAATATCTTGTCCGAGTGTTTAGGTGGTGTTTAAGCATAGGCTACTTAGATCTACAATATTCGCCTTACGACATGACTTTGCAAAACTAGCGGAGGTTTCTAGATTGTGAGATTTACGCTTAACTCAGCAAGTGATAGACTAGAAAATATGAGTGTAGGACTATTCATAAGATTGAGAGTTTGGAATCTTTGTTCAAATACCAAATACCCTTTAATACTGAATGTATGTAATAAGAACAAAGAAAAGAAAAAAAGATCCGTTGTAGCTGAGCGCAAAAGCTTAAATTATTCCTTTGAAAGCTTTGACTATCTTGTAATTATCACGTATAAAAATGAGCTTGTTCACGCGATATGGAGCTAACATCGAACGTTTGGCAGTGACTAATCGCTAAATTCAACATAAAATTGCAAAAACTCGCCCAGAGATGGCACAGACAATAGAACTTTTGTAGTTACAGCTGTACTCAATTGGATAAGCTATATAGGACTAAAAAAATCGGCGACAGTTATTCACCGGCGGACCGCCGCCACCGCCGAACCTCACGGCGGCGCGCCGGCACCGAGCCACGCGCCGGCGTGCCGACATGTTTTCGGCGGCGGCCCGTTGAGTTATTTTTGGTGGCGGGCCGCCGACATTCGGCGCGGCTTCGGGGACTATTACAAACCAGAATTTTTTGTCATGATGGTAAGTGTATGAGAGCCGAAAAACAAATCTGGCAAAAGAAGCAAGTTAAAGAAGCTGAATTAATTTCAGAAAATACAATTGTATGGTATCAGATTAACGACGCTTCTTGACTACAAAGGTCACCAAACTCGCCAAATCACTGAACCCCTCCCCCGACTCCCCCAAAAAGAGCGAATCCAGTACGGTTCCGTCAATCACGTATCAAGGACATTTGCATATTCTATCCACCAAGCTTCATTCCGATTCCTCCACTCAAAGTGTTTTCCAAGATATCCCCCTCCAACTCCCCCAATGTCAAAAGATCTGATCGGGATTTAAAATGAGAGCTCTCAGACATGAATTCCTTCTAAATATCAACTTTCATTAAGATCCGATCACCTATTCATAGGATAAAAATACCCCAATTTTCACGTTTTCCAAGAATTCCGGTTTCCCCCTCCAATCCCCCCAATGTCAAAGGATCTGGTCGGAATTTAAAATTAGAGCTTTAAAGCACAAGATCCTTCTAAATATCAAATTTCATTAAGATCTGGTCACCCTTTCACAAGTTACAAATACCTCAATTTTCAAAATTACCCCCCCCCCCCAAATCCACCAAATAGAGCAGATCCGGTCCGGTTATGTCAGTCACATATCTTAGACAGGTTTTTATTCTTCCCATCCAGTTTCATCCCGATCTCACCACTTTAAGTATTTTCAAAGATTTCTGGTACCCCCCAACTGCCCCCCCCCCCAATTACGCTGGATCCGGTTGAGATTTAAAATAACATATCTGAGTTACAAGGTCCTTCTAAATATGAAATTACCTCAAAATACCTCATTTTTTAGTTTTCAGAATTACCCCCCCCCCCCAACTACCCCAAAGAGAGAAGATCCGGTCCTGTTATTTCAGTTACCTATCTTAGACAGGTTTTTATTCTTCCCATCCAGTTTCATCCTGATCTCACTGCTTTAAGTATTTTCTAAGATTTCCGGTTCCCCAACTGCCCCCCCCCCCAATTACGCTGGATCCAGTTGAGATTTAAAATAAGAGATCTGAGTTCATCCCGATTCCTCCAATCTAAGCGTTTTCCATCATTTTAGGTTCCCCCACCCCAAACTTCCCCCAATGTCACGAGATCCGGTCGGGACTTAAAAAAAGAGCGTTGAGACACGATATCCTTCTAAATATCAAATTTCATTGAGATCCGATCACCTGTTCATAAGTTAAAAATACCTGATTTTTTTAGTTTTTCAAAATTAACCCCCTCCCCCAACTACCCCAAAGAGAGCAGATCCGGTACGGTTATGTCAGTCACGTATCTTAGACAGGCTTTTATTCTTCCCATCCAGTTTCATCCTGATCTCACCGCTTTAAGGATTTTCTAAGATTTCCGGTTCTCCCCCAACTGCCCCCCTAATTACGCTGGATCCGGTTGAGATTTAAAATAAGAGATCTGAGTTACGAGTTCCTTCTAAATATGAAGTTTCATGAAGATCCAATCACTTCTTCGTAAGTTAAAAATACGTCACTTTTTCTAATTTTTCAGAATTAACGCCCCCCCCCAATAGAGCGAATCCATTTCAATGATGTAAATCACGTATCTAAGACTTCTGCTTATTTTCCCCAACAAGTTTCATACCGATACCTCCACTCTAAGTGTTTGCCAAGTTTTAGGTTTCCCCCTCCCAACTCCCCCCCCCAATGTCACCAGATCTGGTCGGAATTTAAAATAACAGCTCTAAGACACGATATCCTTCTAAATATCAAATTTCATTGAGATCCAATCACCCGTTCGTAAGTTAAAAATACCTCATTTTTTTTACTTTTCAGAATTACCCCCCCCCCCCCCAATTACCCCAAGGAGAGCGAATCCGTTCCGGTTATGTCAATCATGTATCTAGGACTTTTGCTAATTTTTCTCACCAAGTTTCATCCTGATCCCTCCACTCTAAGTGTTTTCCAAGATTTTAGGTTTCCCCCTCCCAACTCCCCCCCAATATCACCAGATCCGGTCGGATTTAAAATAACAGCTCTGAGACACGATATCCTTCCAAACATCAAATTTCATTAAGATCTAATCAACCGTTTGTAAGTTAAAAATACTTCAATTTTCCTATTTTTTCCGAATTAACAGCCCCCCACCCCACCCCGATGGGCAAATCGGGAAAATGACTATTTCTAATTTAATCTGGTTCGGTCCCTGATACGCCTGCCAAATTTCATTGTCCCAGCTTACCTGGAAGTGCCTAAAGTAGCAAAACCAGGACTGACAGACCAATAGACCAACAGAATTTGCGATTGCTATATGTCACTTGGTTAATACCAAGTGCCATAAAAAGTAATACCATTAGATTCCTTATTTTATGCTTTTCTGAATATCATGGTTGATTTTCTGAATACACAAAACTGCCCCTGCCCCTTGATAGTCCCAGACATAATCCAAATAGTATATTTCTCTACTGTCCTACATCTCATGATAAGTCAAATCTTCTGTGTTAACCAGTTTTCTTGCATTCTTGACCTGGTGAAAAAATTTGTTAACCAGTTTTCTTGCATTCTTGACCTGGTGAAAAAAATTTTTCCAAGAGATCTCAATTCAGATTTTGGTAAAAACATTATTTAAATAATTTAAAAATGTGGCTAGTAATGGAAGAAAACATGATAATCTGATAGACATAAACATGCTGCATATTATAAAACAAAAAATTTATTGTTTTATTGCATTCTTTAAATTTTTTTTTTAATATGTCTTAGGGCTATACCTGGCGCCATGAAAGGGGAGAGACAGATTAAATTATCAGAAAAGCAACCATGATGTTTGGAAAGAGCACAAAACAAGGATTCCAATGGTACTACTAGCGTTTTATTGGTATATTTCCTTCAGATGCAATCTAACATAAGAGTAAAATTGGGAAACACAGCAATCTGATTAATGGAAACATTCCTTATAACATAAAGAAAGAATGTCATTGTTTTTTTTATGTTTTCATTTAGTTTCTATACTCCTACGGCTAGAGCTCAGACCATCAGGGAGAGGGGGATACAATGTCGAAAAAGCAACCATAATATTTGGAAATAGCATAAAATAAAAAAACAAATGGTATTAATTTCATTTTTGTAGTTAAAGTGCATTGTTGCTACTTTTTGAGGAAACATATAAATAAAATAAAAGTAATAACCTACTATTGGATTCCTAATTGTCTGCTATTTCTAAACATCATGGTTACTTTTCTGACACTGCACCCTAAGCCTATCCCCCTTGTGGCCCCATATATAGCCCTATGAGTGTCTATACAAACAAAACATTAGCTCCAAAATAATGAAATTCTTACTTGATGTAATGTAACATTTTTTGATGAGATTATCACAGTTTATTCCATTTTTGTCTGCTTTTGAAATCACTCTAAATAATACTTAGATGGACATTGCAAACAATCCCTGACAAGACTAGATTGTACAAATTCAAAATAACACTCAGCTCAGAAACAACCATATTACAGGAGCAGGTCTAGGGAGGACCAGCCCCCCCCCTGAAATGGACAAAAAATTATATTATCAGATTTCTGTGATTTGGTTGCAAGACCAATGCATATTTGAAAAGGATTTGATGGCACTTGATCTGCCTGCTGTAGATAATTCTCCAGGATGTTTGGTGCCTTTCATCTTGAAAATTGTCAAAGCTACAAAAACCTATTTCTTCTCCAGTTGTAGGCAAATTTCTTGAAATGACTGCAATAACAGACACTCTCTAGAGTTATTTCCGGTTCTAGAAGGTTTTGAACAGTACAAAATTTTTGGATAATCTTAACTAATATTGACATCAAAACAAAGATAACAATCTATTCTAAATAACGTTTTAGGTTAGAAAGCAAGGAAAGTACATGTTCAAAAGCTAGTTCTATCTCACATTTGAGAAACACACTGGACCAAAATGCATGAGTCCTTAATTCAGTTTATGGCAGAGCTCCTTAAAATCATAGAAGCTCTTGAGATCATTACCAGATGGGTGTAATACTTAACTGCAGCACAAATAAAATCCTTATTGACTGCTGTAATATCCTCCAATCTGATAGTAACCATTTACACTCTTAGTAACATATTAGGACAGATTTTACCACTCAATCAACATTCAAAAGAAGAGTTTAGAGTTTGTGTCTGCAACAAGCCAAGTTAAGAACCTTCTTACCCAGCTGGATGTCATGCAATAGGGGAGTGAAAGCAAGATGAAAAAAAAATTGGCAAGGTAACTAAAGTAGCAGCAGAACCAGGTTTAGTCACCTACTTACAATTCAATGTTTTGATTTGTTAGTCTTTTTTTTGTTTCATTTTATAAAGGCAGTGAGCCAAGCGCCTGCCTTAACTCTTAAGGCAGGGATTGAAAATTGCTGGATTTTGAGGATTTTAGAGGAGATTTTTAGGTAGTAGTCTAGTAATCTAGCACTAGGCAGTAGCCTAACACATACCCTGGATCTGTTTAGGCTCATTTCCTGATTTTGTTGAATAAATTAAGTCCAGCAAGGCTAAGTGAAAACACATAAACCCAATTAAAGGCCATGATGGGTGTGCTATCTGTTCTATAGAATTGGATGAGGGGTCCTCTGCCATAGAGTGTGACATTTGTGAAAAGTGGGTTAGTGGTGATTGTCTGGACCAGTTCCCAGGAGAATATAAATTATTAAGCAAGATGATGCAATCACTTACTTCTTCCTGGTCATGTCCAGCCTGCAAAGTTAACCCTCTCCCTTTTGTGAGCAGGCTATGATAGCAAAACTAACTTCTCTTACAGATAATCCCTTGAAATCTTTCAGGGAAGATCTCAAGATGGTGTTGACCCAAACATTTTTTCTAACTCAGAACTGACATCAAGTATGACATTTCTGATCTGATTAGTGATATTGCCAATAGGGCTCAGCAAATTGAAAATTCACAACAATCAGTGTGCTCTATTTTAACTGTTTAGGACCTGGTGGCTTCTACACTGTTTCTCAATTGTCTCAGCTTCCTGTAGCCCAATTAACAGAAACTGATGTTCATCAGACAGCATGTTCAGAGCACCAGCGTTTTGAAAGCCATTTAAATACTGTTACATATTGAGTCCCCACCCAGACTCACAATGCAGTTTTCCTGTATAGTTATCTGTTACACACTTATGGAGTTGACATTGGAGCCCCCCTATCAAAAGTAAAAAGATTTTCAAATAGCCATCAGCCCCCTGGTAGCTGCCCCCCTCTTCTGCTTTTCTTTGTGACATCAACTGAATTTAGAAAGCAAATAATACAAAATTCCTTTGAAACAAAAGGATTAATCAGTTTCTATAGTGATAGTCCAAAGGAAGATCAAATAAAGCACAGAGCTCTAGTTGAGGAGTTTAAATGCAGAAAAGCTAATGGAGAGGCAGATTTGATAATTTATAAGGGTGCCATCATTAAAAAAAACTTGCCAGTTGGAGGCGATCCCCCAACCACTCCAATGCCCATGCCTCCTTCTACCTCTGTTAATTGCTTAAATGTTTATTAACTCCATCACCGAATTTTGTCTCTCAACTGTCTAGTAGTGATCATAATAATATTTCCCTGGCTGATACTGACATTTCTTTTGTTTCTTCTGCAACAACTTGCTCACCTGTTGTTTCTTCTTTCTTTCGTTGTGCTTTATCCATAAACTTTACCAGTCCTTTGTTTCTTGCTTTTCTAGTCCTGCATCCTCTCAGATTCCTACCTTACAAGGAATGAGGTTCCTTAGCTCCAATGTTGACAGCCTCCCTAATAAGCTTTCTGAGATTTCCTTTCATATGATATTCAGAAGCAGCCGATGTTGCAGCCAAAAAAGTGGAAGTTTCACCAAAAAACAACTTGTCAGTCTTATTTCCTGATGAAATCAATGCTTACTAACTCTTTTCTAATCTGAATTCCCCACTTTGCCACAGAGGAGTGTGCTTATATATAAGAGATGAACTAAAGGTTAGTCTCATTCAATTTATTTCTCTGACTATTGATAGAATGGAGTCTGTGTGGATAAAATTACACAATCATACAATCTCAATTGTAGTGGGTATTGTTTACAGAAGCCCTAGTGCCTCCCTGTGCTTTGGACAGGATTAAGCAAGATGATGCAATCACTTACTTGTTCCTGGTCATGTCCAGCCGGCAAAGTTCACCCTCCCACTTTAGTGAGCAGGCCATTATAGCAAAACTAGCTACTGTTACAGATAATTCCTTGAAATCTTTCAGGGAAGATCTAAAGATAGAGTTAGCCCAAACATTTTTCTAGCTCAGAACTGACACCAAATATGATGATTTCTGCTCAGGTTAGTGATATTGCCAATAGGGCTTGACACATTGAAAATTCAATACAATCAGTGTGCTCTGTTTTAACTGAAACAGATTAAACTCTGTTTAATCTAACTTGGCTGCCATATTATCTCAAGTGGTGTCCAATGTTGCAAGCTATGATCTAGTCCTTTTGGGGGACTTAAACCTTCCTGCAATGCAGTAGATGGATAGATCTCGTTTTTGTAAAAGAGATTTTCCTTTTTTGTCTGTCCTCTCTGACAATTCCCACTGTTAAACAATATCACAACCAACATGTTTGAGAGAAGGTCAAGTCTCCAATGCTCTTCATCTGGTTATTTTCAGTAACCCTGACCTTCTTACTAAGAATGTAATAACTACACCTGTTGGTGATAGTGACCATGTAGTAATAATTTTGAAAAATGTCTCCCTACCAAACAATTTTCTTCTAAGCAACAAAAATATGAAAACTACAAACTAGTCTATGAAAAACGTGCCAATGTCAACTGGAAAAAGTTTATTATTGATGATACTGATGAGAGTTAGTCAAATACAAAAACAGAAATTCTGCATGTTGAAAAGTCTTGCACCAGAATTTTTCAGGCAAAAAGTTTACCTTTTTTAACTATTAAAGTAAACAAGCTAATCAACAGAAAATATCAACAATGGAATTGCTATAGACAAAATAAGACGACAGTGAATTATCAAGTCTTCAAATCTTTTTGTAATCAAACAACCAGCCAAATAAAGGAGTTGAAGAGAAGGTTTGAGAAAAATTGGCTAAGGAAGTTAATGATAACCCTAAATCTTTCTGGCATTGTGCCACTCAAAAATGTAGCAGCAGATGCACAGATGCAATTTAACAGTCCCAGGTCTCCTGCATAATAGTTAATCAGCTGCTGATCCTGAGCTGAAAGTTGAAATTTTCAACCAATATTTCTCTTCTGTTTTTTCTTCTAATCCCAGTATTGTTTATCCCACATCTCCTTAATATGACGTATCACATAAGGTGGGACCAATCCTGATTACTGATATTTTGATTCTAAAGGAAATCATATCCCTCAAACTAAATAAATCTGCTGGTCCAGATGGCATTCACCCATGTATCCTACATGAATGTCATACAGTTTTGTGTCAACCTCTTTCCCTGTTGCTCAAGTTATCATTAAATCTTTCCAGACTACCTCTGGATTTGAAAAGTGTACACATCATTCCTATACTTAAAAAAGGTAAAAAGGGTCTTGCTGAAAATTATTGACCCATTAGCATGACATCAGCTACTGTTAAGGTTCTTGAAAGAATAATCAATTCTGCAGTTGGTAAACACCTTGAAGCAAATAATGTTTTATACAGTTCACAACATGGCTTTTGTTCAGGAAGATCTATTGACACCAATCTCCTTGAATTGTATGATCACATCACCAAGTTACTTGATATGTGAGTGCCTTGATATGTGAGTGATTCTGCTTGACTTACTTAAAGCTTTGACACAGTGTGTCACAAGCAACTTGCCATTAAATTAGAGAGATCCCTGCTCTGGATCCTAGACTTTCTTTATTTCTGATCTCAGTGTGTCCAGTTATTTGATGACTCTTATCATATTCTTTTTCCTCAATGCATGTTCTGGGTGGAGCTCCTCAGGGAAGCGTTTTGGGTCTTACATTACTTATTATCTTCATCAATCATGCTCCTTCAATTATCAGCAGTAAATTAACTCTTTGTGCAGAAAACCTGAAGCTTCTTGGACCAGCTTTGTCCTGTGAAGATCATGCCATGCTACCAAAAAATCTTCAACTGCTAGGTCAATGGACTGAGGCCTGGTTTCTTGAATTCAATGTTGCCAAGTGCCATATCATTTACTTTGGCAAACTGAATCCTTGCTGCTCCTATTTTTTCTTAGGCCACCTACTCTCCTCTATAAATAGTGAGCAGGATCTTGGTGTCAATATTGACAATGAACCAAAATTAGGCACTTATGCTGAGGTCTGCTGCTGGGGCTAGTTCAACCATGGGACTGATTAAGCATACTATTTTCACTTGTTCCTGTAAAGTCATCAGTCTTCTATATAAGGGATTTGTGTATCCTAAGCTTGAAGTTGGAATGTCTCTTGCCTCCCCATATTTTAAAAAAGACATAAAAGTTCTTGAAGATGTGCAGAGACATGCCACTAAAGTGATATCTGACATGCAAGAGCACTCATACCCTGTAAGACTATCAAAGCTGAATCTCCCTACACTTGTAGAAATAGAGGGGGTATTATTTTAGCCTTAAAGTTATTGAAAGCTAATACTCTCCCAGTATTATTCCCTACTGTTGGTACCAACTCAAGAACTAGAGGTCATCACCTGAAACTTGGTAAGCAGTCTACAATATCTAGAGTCTGTACTCAATTATTTTTGCCATGCATTGTCAAGAGTTAGAACAAATCACCTAATGAAACAGTTACTGCTGAATCTGTTGATTTTTTCAAACAAGGGTTAGATACTGAGAGGTCCTCTAGAGAGTTTCAACTTAAATGGGATGCTACTGAACATGGAACAGAACCTGGTCACTAATGAACTTTGTATACAACTCAAGTCATCATTCTGGAGCTCTACAAGAAGAAATCCTTAGATTTCTCCTAGCTGCAATTAAGGCAATAACTGTCCCAAGGATAACAAAAAATTATACAAAATGAAAAATGTGCTATTCAGTCCACACAAGAAATTTGTAGATGGTCAGTTTTTATTTCTTTGTTGGGCTTGATCATTTCAGACTTAGAACACTGTTTTTCTATAGAAACTTTAAAACTCAGTATTTTCTTTCCAATAAATTGTATGGAAATAAACAAACAACAATTTATAGATAATATTCATGATTTTTCATCATAATCCTGGTCAGGAATTGGTTTCCTCTACTAATCAGGTTGTGAATCTCAGCCCTGAGAAGAGAAGTGACAATATGAAACCTTGTAGGCTTTGTCTGAGAGAAAGCAATGCAGGCAAAGGTAGAACCCCTGAAATACTAGGAGAACTTTACAGAAACACAATTGAAATGCTGATATTTTCTGAATATATTGGGGCTCTAGTATATCATCATGACCTTAACTGTCAGTGTGGCATCTGCAGAATGAAGTTTTTTTTGCTGCATGAAGAATGAAAAATGTCTAAGACATAAAATGACAGAGGAAAGATTTGCCAAAATTGTCTTTCTTCATGCTCATTGTGATAATGTCATAGGTGTTGAGGGTCTTATTGATAAATTTTTTAGGCCTAATAATGGAAGTAAGAGGAAAAAAATTTGTTGTAGCCTATAATAAATGTCGTTTTGTGGATAGCTTTACAGAACTCATATGCTAAATGTTGGATAGACAATATCACAATGAGCATGAAGAAATGCAATTCTGGCAAATCTTTGAATGTAGAGGCATACAACTTTCAGTATCAGCAAGGTATGTTAGGCTTAATTAGGGTAAAAATGAGAATTTTTGCAATAGTCAACCCACCACCCCTTCCTATAATCCTGGATCTGCTACTGCCATATGACAACACACAAGTATCAATTATTCTCAGAACTATATATGGGACTGTCAATGAGGAGGGAGTGGATTGTCAAAAGTCAACCATGACACTTGGAAGTGATTTAAAATACAAAACCTAAGGATAGAACAAGCCCAAGCAAACAAATTTTACTTTATTATACTTTCTTTGTAAAATTGGTAACTTTGTACTGATACTTTTATTAGGCCTATTTCCCTCAGACATTGCCAACTAATATATAGCCTACTTACCTCAGCATAGGCTAACAGTAGTTTGGTTAGTTTCAAAGTTTTAATGCACCAAATTCGTTTTGGTGTTAAAACACAAGTTATAGAGCACTAAAAATTCAGCAAGTCATTGTAAATAATTTACAATGAGCTCTGTTGGACAAAGATGCACAGAAATAGAACCTTATTCACGAAGTTGATGTTTAAGAATTTTGCTTGTTCGTGGTCAATAATTGAAAACAGAACTTATTGGCTGAAAGCCGATTCCGCTATCGGTCATTCTAGCCAGCAGTGTTTTCCCTACTTACTGTTTTTAATAAATTTAAACAATTGCTAAAAGATATACACGTGTTTATGTGTATTGAAACCTCATCAGTTTAATTAAGGAGAATATGTATAGGCTATAAATATCTAGAAATTACAAGCTAAAAGAAAAATAGTTACAAGCTAGTCCCCAAAGCCGCGCCGAATCGAAATTTGGCGGCGGCGGAGAGAATTTATGTCAGCGGCGGCGCATCTATTTTTGGTGTTTTCGCAATTTTTAAGGCATTTTTCAGTATTTTTTTTTTATTTTCTTTGGAATTTTTAATACTGTCTTTATAGAAATCCTGAAATCTCTTTCTTTCATCGTTACCTAGTTATATAATATCTTGTCCGAGTGTTTAGGTGGTGTTTAAGCATAGGCTACTTAGATCTACAATATTCGCCTTACGACATGACTTTGCAAAACTAGCGGAGGTTTCTAGATTGTGAGATTTACGCTTAACTCAGCAAGTGATAGACTAGAAAATATGAGTGTAGGACTATTCATAAGATTGAGAGTTTGGAATCTTTGTTCAAATACCAAATACCCTTTAATACTGAATGTATGTAATAAGAACAAAGAAAAGAAAAAAAGATCCGTTGTAGCTGAGCGCAAAAGCTTAAATTATTCCTTTGAAAGCTTTGACTATCTTGTAATTATCACGTATAAAAATGAGCTTGTTCACGCGATATGGAGCTAACATCGAACGTTTGGCAGTGACTAATCGCTAAATTCAACATAAAATTGCAAAAACTCGCCCAGAGATGGCACAGACAATAGAACTTTTGTAGTTACAGCTGTACTCAATTGGATAAGCTATATAGGACTAAAAAAATCGGCGACAGTTATTCACCGGCGGACCGCCGCCACCGCCGAACCTCACGGCGGCGCGCTGGCACCGAGCCACGCGCCGGCGTGCCGACATGTTTTCGGCGGCGGCCCGTTGAGTTATTTTTGGTGGCGGGCCGCCGACATTCGGCGCGGCTTCGGGGACTATTACAAACCAGAATTTTTTGTCATGATGGTAAGTGTATGAGAGCCGAAAAACAAATCTGGCAAAAGAAGCAAGTTAAAGAAGCTGAATTAATTTCAGAAAATACAATTGTATGGTATCAGATTAACGACGCTTCTTGACTACAAAGGTCCCTGCGTCGGCCCTGCAGTGCATTGCTGCAGCATGATTCGATCTCTGGGTCCCGTATTACCAACCTAAGGTCAAATCCACTGCGCCACCATAAGACAGCTGAAGTAATGATCAGGCCAAAATTACTAGCTCCAAAGAATTGATTCCACTATTTTCAATGTGCCGAAGACACAATACCGTCAATGGCAAGAGCCAAAGGCCACAGACAAATACTTGAGGCCCAAGCAAGAATAAGAGCTAACAAAAAGCTTCTAAAGCCAAGTTTTCACTGTGTAATGATCTAGGTGTTTTCTATTTATACATAAAATTTATATTTATATACGTGTATGATTAAGACCCTTAAAAGCTGTGTATGTTGTCTATAGCATAAAATTTATTTTCTTTTTCTTTACAATCAAATATTCAAATCCATTGAAAAGCGAAAATGTACCCAGAATAACTTAAATGAAACTTAAACAGATGTTAAGTCACAGCGCAGAGGAAAAAGAAGCCAAGTCGGGCTTATAAATATTGATTTGATAGTTATTTAAGATTTATTTAAGAATTAACGCCGCTTTTTGACTACTATGGTCCCTGCGTCGGCCCTGCAGTGCATTCCTGCAGCGTGATTCGATCTCTGGGTCCCGTATTACCAAGCTAAGGTCAAATAAACT
Organism: Artemia franciscana; assembly: GCF_032884065.1. Lineage (NCBI taxonomy): Eukaryota > Metazoa > Arthropoda > Branchiopoda > Anostraca > Artemiidae > Artemia > Artemia franciscana. The sequence goes on along the minus strand of NW_027063227.1, from coordinate 35,958 downwards.
GCGCCATCACAGGGCATTTGATGTAAATAAAATTTAAATACAATTCCCACAGTTTCAGCCCTTGAGCCAAAAAAACTAAAAAACGAACATTTTAATTCTTTTTACAACTAACAGAACATAAAAAAAATATTGATTTGGAAGTAAAATCTAATTCAAACTGAATATTTTAGTTCCTCAACAAATTTTAAAACACGCATTCTGTAATGTTTACATTTAACGATAATAAAACTATATCAGTTAATACCTGGCCAAGGAATTATTTATTGAAAAATTTAAATGCTACATTAGCTCTAAATATCAAGGGCAGCACAACCTTAGTGAAAATTTAGTGAAAATTGATAAGGCTCCATTGTATTTTTTTCCAGGAAATTTCTTTCAGAAGGAATTGTCGTAAAACCTCTATTACCCTTTTTAAGAAAAAAGTAATTAAAGAGAAACCAGTCCCTTTTCCACACCCCTTTTAGCTGCCGTCCCCCAAGGCACATCCAATTAAATTTAGAAACAGCTTTTTGTTGAAAATAATGTAAAGGTCCGATAGCTACACCTTTGGGAAAATATGGTACCAACAGCCACTGGGGCAAGGGCTGTAAGTTATATAAGTTGCCCATTATTGACATACAGGTGTTGATATAGAGGACAAGGGACACCTTTGATCTTGGGATTTCAAAAGAATAAGACGGTTAAGGTAAACCTTCCCAGAAATGACCAGAGAGATGTGAACTAAATAAAGAGAAAACTATATACTTCAAAGTTTCCGAAAGGGTATATCACCAATGTCACAGGAACGGCTTGAGTTACCAAGTTTAAGCCTTCAGGATGTGGTGAGGAGGATATTGGACTAAAAAAAGACTCTATTTGAACTTTACTTCTGCAACTACTATTACAACTACTATCACTACTACTACAACTGCTATTATTATACTAATACCATCAATTATTGTCCACTGAGTTCCTCTCTCATTTGGAGTTTTAAAAGCCCTTACCCTTGTTGACTCCTGGAGAGAAAAGCTTTCTTCTATAACCGTTTCCAAGGATTTAGTGCAACTTTGCAGTCACGCCTTCTCTTTGACGCTCGTTGCCTCTTTGGATAGGGATCTAATATTTCCACTCGTCATAAACCTTGGTTTCTGATCACTTTCTCTGGACCTCTGCATGCGACAAATTTACTTCCAAATTTGGACTAGGGCGTGGCCTTGGAGAAACCTTCCATTTACATCTTCAGTTATCCCTACTGATTTGCCGTCCAGCGCTTATTTGGTGTATTCAAGACTGCTCACCATCTGACGACGAAGCTTCTTGAGTGGCCTAGTCAGGTTCAGATTCCTCTCTTGATGGGAACTTGGACACACAAAATACCGTGTTTCACCCCCTGTAGCCTTTCCCTCAAACTACATCCAGGATTCCACCATGACAGTAGGTCTCTTTGCTGCTTGCACCCAATGCAGTTATTCGTACTTCAGCAATACTCCTTGTTCATCTCTTCACTGGCAAAAGTAAGGTCGAAAAAATCCCAGATCTTGGGGGACAGATTAGCTTAATGGTACCTAGTCTTCATGTAAAGGCACAAGGGTGGACTCAACCAGATGGACTAGACCTACTCAAAAAACACACAAGTATCTGGTTTAGATTACTGGGTATCTTGGCCTTTCGCCCTCAGGCTTATCTTCACTTTTCCTCTGCCACTGCTAGCTCAAGACTTAAGAGTTCATCAAGAACTCACTTGGTTATCAACTCCCCGTCGTTCTCCTTGCCAATTCTGGATTTGGATTTAGGAGCTCACCAAGGGCTTCTAGACTCTTCATCAGAAAGGCCATGGGACTCAACGTCAACATCTCACGCCAGTATATATTCCGAAGTAGCCCCACTAACCAATAAGAATCCGGTACACTCAGGGGTATCAGGTAAATATGATCACATACTGAAGGCTTTGTATCAACCAAGACTGATTATGTCAGTAGAATCAAACCAAATATATTTTAGACGTTTCAAAAAGACTCAAAAGCATGAATTTGTTTCAGTTTTTGGTACTGGACTGTTGCCGAACTTTTCTTTTCTTTTTTTTTTTGCTTTTTATAATTTTCTGACTTTCTTTGAATTGCAATTTCTTTTGACACAAGGGTGAAGCGCGACAAAAAAAACAATTTGGTCAAAAACTAGTACTCTATACTTTCAGGAGTGAAACAGCTTATCGTAATTGTAGTGACACTGAATTTTTTAGAGGATACATTTGTCTGTGGTGGTCTGGATAGACAAAACTTTCGCAAAAGAAATAGTTTTTGTAACGGTTATCAAGTTTTATTTTTGATTTATGTGCACTGTTGCACTCAAGTGCAAATGATGAGCAAAATATTGTTGAGCTCAACACTAAAGCACCGAGGTCGGAATCAGACTAATGACTAAAATAGAACATAGCTTAGTTTTCTATAAGCAACACATTATGTGGCAAGTAGCTATAAACTTTCGCAAAGTATGACCAGAAAGCTCTTCTGATATGTGAATTGAAAGTAAATTCCCAAAAAAGACAAAGGAGAAAATACAAAAGAGGGGGGGGGAGTGGAATTTTCTCTTGTAGACAAACATTTCGTTTCAGGTCAGCAAAAAGAAAATAAATTAGTTACTTATCTGACTTTTTTCGTTCCAGTTTTTACAAAATTAACCTCTAAAGGAGTAAGGGAGTGTGTGTGGTCAATGGTAATTAAATGATTACGGTGAAGTCAATAATAGTTCTGAATGTAGTTCATTGAACGTTCTGAACGATAAAAATAACATTTTCAAACTTTTAACAGAGCAAAATCTGTTAATCGTACAAAGTTCAAGATTTATTAACTAAATTATTATTTAGAGGTTTATTCAAGTGGGGACAAATTTTTACGGGTACTAAGTTTAAAAGCCATTAGACGAAATAAACAATTTTTGGAATGTGAAAGTGGTTAAAATGCAAAGGAGGGCCACACTAACGACGTCAGCCGTGCGTAAGCCTTTTTTTACTTAGCTCTTTTCGAGGAAAATCACTCTATTTGGGCTTCAACTTTCACTCACTAAAAAATCGAAAGCTGGCGATATTGTTTGGTACATTGAAGTCATTTAAAAGTTGAACACGGCGGATATTTAGATCAAAGATGACTGATCAACAACAAATAACTACTCCTCAGAACGAGAGTGCTCTGCCCTTACCACCGATTCAGTACATTAGTCTTTACAGTGATGAAAACATAAGGAGAGGCAGATCATTACCTCCACCAGCTATACCTAGAGATGGGTATCAAATGTTTGGGTTTCCCATGAACATGGATGATGCTGTTATTAGGCCCTTGGAAAGCCAGGTAAAATAAAGATAGAAAATATTACTATATTTTAAGTAGCTTATCATGATATTTATAAAATCTAGAGGAATAGATTTACTAACCATTTAAGACATGGAAAGGGATTTTCAAACCCTATCCAGTGTCTAACCTATTCTTAAAATTTTTTGAGTCTCTAAGCTCCTCCTTATTAATACCAACTTCTCTAGAGATTTCTCAATTCCCTTATTTTTCAAATGAATAGGCTAGTAGGTCTAGTGTAGCCTAATTCTAAAGGTTTGTTATGCTGCTGTTAATAGCAATTGAGAGTAATAGCCACACTCAGGCTCAGGTTGCAAAAGCTAATCAAGCTCTTCAACTCATTAAGTGCTCTTTTGTAACCAGAAAGTCATGTGTGGTTACAAAACTTTTTAAATCCCTTGTCTGTCCCCACCTTGAGTTTGGCTTGACTTTGGCCTTTCCCCAAAATAAAATGGACAGCCCTTGAAAGTGTCCAAAGGAGAGCAACCAAACTTGTCCATGGCTTAAATAATGCCCCTTACCAGGATTGCCTAAGGTCTCTGAGACTTCCAGCCCTCATGTGTTGAAGATATAGGCTAGAGGAGATGTGATCATGGCACACAAAATTTTCAAATCCAGCCACCTGAACCAGATCTTCACCCCTCCCTGGCTAACAATTCAAGAGGTCACAGACTGAAGCTTCACCTGCCTGGATGTTAGAGAAGGGAATGACATGGCTTCTTTTCCATTTGGGTGGTCCCCCTCTGGAATAGCCTATCCAAGTCAACCATCCAAGCTGAGACTCCCAACTCCTTCAAGGCTGGAGTCAACAGGGACTGGAAGAGGGCTGAGTGGAGGCTGGACTGGGAAGCTAAGCCAACATAATTACATCAATCACCACCAGCAAGAACCTACAGGAGGATCTACCACCTTATCTTGCTGGCAAATGCAATTTAAGGTAAGGTAATATTCAGAGAGAAGTAAAATAGATTTTTGGCTTATATGTAATGATGTTTCAAGTAGAAGTTTGTGCCTTCGGTATTATATTTGCATGCAGCTTGAAGATTTACAGTATGTTTTGCCATGCTAGATAGGTCTGGCTATGTTGTAAACCAGGAAAATTTGGCAAATTTTTTGCAGTTCATATAATTGGCTTACCAATAAAGTGAACATGCCACTCAATACCTTTTTTATGTTTGTTATAAATATAATAATTGCTTCTGCTGCAAATTCAAATTTAAGCACTTTTTGACCTAACCTTATTATAAATAATTTTGGCACTGAGAAAATGTAGTATTATTTTGTCAAAAATGACCAAGAAAACAGCACTGAGAAAACATAGTATTATTTGGTCTGATAACTCAGACTGAGTGAATGAGTGATAACTCATACTTTAATTGAAAATTTGTTGTTTTTAATTGCTCACAAAGTGCTTCAATTGGAATTTGCAGTAGAAGCATTGTTACATTTGTAAAGAACATAAAAAAGGCATCAAGTGGTATGTTCACTTTATTGGTAAGTCAATTATATGAACTACAAAAATTTTACTGAAAATTTTTTAGTATTTTTCATCTCAGTTGCCAAGGACTAAATTCAAGTTATAGCTTTATGGAAGATTTAGCTAATAGGTTATTTCTATTTTTCAGGTCATAGATTTAACTAGCACATGGCTTAATATCCATAATTTAAAGTTGCTTGCTTTAGAGGGATATAATTTTTACATGAAAATAGGCAATTGTATCAACATGGTGGTCTTACTGTATATATTAGGTCAGATATTTGAGTGACTAATTGGACCAATTCAACAGTAAGTAGAGGAGATGGTGTTTGAGTCACCTGTACTTGTGAGTCACTACTCACAAGTAGCCCTGGAAAAAAAAATAATGCACTGAAGCCTTATTGCTCTTAACTGCAGGAAATCTTGTCTCACTGCTGATGTAGGCACATGGCCTGTTGATTCTATCAGAGATCATTGTATTAATTTTTTAATGACATAAAGTTTGATTAACAAATGTCAACTGTGGTAAATAAAGCATTCTACAGACTGATCTATATCAAAAGAATTAACTTATTTTATTGAAGGCTGCTCATCTCTGTGGTATACACAAACAAAAAATCAGAGTCACGGATCATTGAGTAATTGCAAAGCATTTAAACTTGTCCCATTTTGGAATGTTTACCTTATGAGCAAAGGTTAAGTAGTCTTTGCAATTCAGGAGGGATAGATCAGATTTGCTTAACCCTTTTTTAGTTATTGAAGGCTGTTAGAATTTATCTTATAGTGACGTCTCTCAGTTCAGTCATTAAATTCATTAAATTTGCACCAATCATGATTTTTAAGGAAAGTTGGACTTTGTAAAATTTCTCATTAATTCTAGGAACTTGTTGTCTGATCATGTTGTTTCACTAAATAATGTTTTCACAGGTTTAGTTGGAACCTCTTTATTAAAGGTAGAATGTGAAGCTGTAATATTTATGGTCATAGTGGGGTATATTGTGTTCTTGTTCAGTATGAATGATTTGCTTTGTTATGTTATATGCTTATGGGATATACTGTTTATGGAATTAAGAAATACTTCGAAAACCAAATGCTGTTTATTGTGTCAAGATTGTGTCTCTCTCTGTTTTCCTTGTTTATTTTGTTGTCCTCTGCTTGGATTTTAGAAATGTGCTTATAACTTCCAGAAGAAAAGTAATAATTAAAAATTATACAATTGTAACTGGAAAGTGAATTGATAAGATAAAATAACTATGCTGACAAAATTGGCAAATGCTACCCTGGGTAGATCATGTATCCAGTGTCAATACAATAACATTCATGGGTAAATCCATAAGATAAGCTACATTACTTCCTAAAGCATTATCAGTAAAATGAGGGAATAATTTGCAATATGTCTTAGTACTAGAAACTGAACAAAGCTTTATTGTAGACAATTCTCTTTGATTTGTTGAAGTCTAGTGTTTGATCCTTTAGTTGGATGGTTCTCAGGGTTAGGTAATTAACCACGATGAGCTAGAGAGTTTAAACATTTTAGTTGAAATTGATATTTGAAATTGCGTAGTCAAGTTCTGTTATTTTGGTTTAACATCACATGTTGAGTTGCTTCATATCTGTAGCATAGTTGTCACAGCTCTTTTTTTCTTTCATCTCAAGCCTGTCTCATTGATCCTTTTTCAGCCCAGGATGCTAAGCTGGACATATATATTCAAGAGAAGATCTGCAGTATATGTAACTGTTATACAAACTTTAAACCCTTAGTTGGCATACCAAAAATATTGCAACCTTTGATTGTATGAGAGCTTCATCACCATGTGGTAGTAACCATTCAGACTCTCGAATCTGGTGCTTATTTTTCCCAATAAAGACAGAATATTAAAACTTTTGTGATCAGGAATTTAATTTTGTCTAGTCATTATTGTTGTTATGACTGTAACAACTAAGCTATAAGTGACTTCTAAGAATTGAAATTTCTTGAGAGTTTGGAGGAACAACTTGTAGAATAGTAGATAAAATTTGGTTTTTAGTCTTAGAGCTAGGAAAGATCTGCCTATTGGGTAGATATGACTCTCTAGGTGCAACAAAGTTATGCTTTTAGGTCTAAATTACTCCTAATTCCTTGGTGGTGGTATTAGTTTACTTGGAAACAAAGAAATCCTGATAATTAGATCAAAACAAGAAAAAGGTTGCCTAGATTTAAAATTTAAATGTGATGTTATTTTTGGGGTTCTGTCCTTGTACGTTTTAGTGCTGCTTATCTCCTCAGGGGTCTCTTTGTCCAACCTTTGGGGTTGAGTGAGTCAATTTTGTTTTCAAAATAATGGGGGCTGTTATGCACTAGACAAACATTTTCAGTCATAGTTTCATTTAACATGTTGATTGAATATAGTTGCTCTATTTGTACAGTAGCTTTGTCTGATTAACGTTTGGAATATGGTCTGATGTGCCAGCAGAGATAGTTCCCGAAAGCACATTATTAAAATTTCTCAAAAGGAGTTCTGATCACCTTTCAAAGTTCACAATTGTCAAGATTAGCAGTATATTATTATTATTGATGGCATTTTGACTCTTCCTGCAAAACAAAAATGTTTTGGAACATAGTGAATCACAGTATAATTGTTTTAAGTTTTAAAAACAAAACACTTTTTTATGGGACTTGGTATTAACCAAGTGACATATAGCAGTCGCCAATTCTGTCGGTCTGTCTGTCGGTCTGTCGGTCTGTCTGTTGGTCTGTCGGTCCCGGTTTTGCTACTTTAAGCACTTCCAGGTAAGCTAGGACGATGAAATTTGGCAAGCGTATCAGGGACCGGACCAGATTAAATTAGAAATAGTCGTTTTCCCGATTTGACCATCTGGGGGGAGGGTGGGGGCCCGGTTAATTCGCAAAAAATAGAAAAAATGAAGTATTTTTAACTTATCAGCGGGTATTTGGATCTTAATGAAATTTGATGTTTGGAATGATATTGTGTCTTAGAGCTCTTATTTTTAATCCCGACCGGATCTGATGACATTGGGGGGAGTTGGAGGGGGAAAACCTAAAGTCCCGGTTTTGCTACTTTAGGCACTTCCAGGTAAGCTAGGACGATGAAATTTGGCAAGCGTATCAGGGACCGGACCAGATTAAATTAGAAATAGTCGTTTTCCCGATTTGACCATCTGGGGGGGGGGAGAAGGGGCCGGTTAATTCGGAAAAATAGGAAAAATGAAGTATTTTTAACTTATGAGCGGGTGATTGGATCTTAATGAAATTTGATGTTTGGAATGATATTGTGTCTCAGAGCTCTTATTTTAAATCCCGACTGGGTCTGATGACATTGGGGGGAGTTGGAGGGGGGAAACCTAAAATCTTGGAAAACACTTAGAGTAGAGGGATCGGGATGAAACTTGATGGGAAAAATAAGCGCAAGTCCCAGATACATGATTGACATAATCGGAACTTATTTGCTCTCTTTGGGGTAGTTGGGAGGGGGGAGTAAGTCTTAAAAATTAGAAAAATGAGGTATTTTCAACTTACGAACGGGTGATCGGATCTCAATGAAATTTGATGTTTAGAAGGATATCGTGTCTTAGAGCTCTTATTTTAAATCCCGACCGGATCTGGTGATGGGGGCGGGGAGTTGGGAGGGGGAAACCTAAAACTTGGAAAACACTTAGAGTGGAGGGATCGGGATGAAACATGGTGGGAAAAATAAACACAAGTCCTAGATAGATGATTGACATAAACGGAACGGATCCGCTCTCTTTTGGGTAGTTGGGGGGGGGGGGGGTTAATTCTGAAAAATTAGAAAAAATGAGGTATTTTTAACTTACGAATGGGTGATTGGATCTCCATGAAATTTGATTTTTAGAAGGATATCGTGGCTCAAAGCTCTTATTTTAAATCCTGACCGGATCTGGTGACATTGGGGGAAGTTTGGGGTGGGGAGACCTAAAATGATGGGAAACCCTTAGATTGGAAGGATTGGGATGAAACTTGGTTGGAAAAATAAGCAAAAGTCTTGCATACGTAATTTACATAATTGGAACGGATCCGCTCAATTGCAGGGGGGGGGGGGTAATTCTGAAAAATAAGAAAAATAATGTATTTTTAACTTACGAAGGAGTGATCGGATCTTCATGAAACTTCATATTTAGAAGGACCTCGTAACTCTGATATCTTATTTTAAATGTAAACCGGATCAAACGTAATTGGGGGGGGGGGGGCAGTTGGGGGGACCGGAAATCTTAGAAAATACTTAAAGCGGTGAGATCAGGATGAAACTGGATGGGAAGAATAGAAACCTGTCTAAGATACGTGACTGACATAACTGGACCGGATCTGCTCTCTTTGGTGGAATTGGGAGGGGGGAGGTAATTTTGAAAATTGAGGTATTTGTAACTTACGAAAGGGTGACCAGATCTTAATGAAATTTGATATTTAGAAGGATCTTGTGCTATAAAGTTTAACTTTAGGTTCTGACCTTCTCACAAGTGCCAAATGAGCTCTTGGCTCTTGGCTCTTCCGACCTCGTCCAAATGAGCTCTTGGCTCTTCCGACCTCGTACCATATGAGCTCTCGGCTCTTCCGACCTCGTCACAAGTGCCATATGAGCTCTTAGCTCTTGTTATATTTTGTAGCAAAATAATTTTTGTGTTTTATAACACTGAATTTTAATCATCACTTTAAAAACTATTATTAATTTTGTGGCTTGACATTTTTTCCTATATCAACATCTATTTTTGTGCCCTGCTATATTACATTTATGTAATATATATATATTATATATATATATATATATATATATATATATATATATATATATATATATATATATATATATATATATATATATATAAATATAAAATTAATGAATGATTCAGCAAAATCACCTTCAGTATCCCCATCTTTGAGGTGAAAATATTGATGTACAGTTACCATAACTACTAGGATAGCCTACAGGACGTCCTTGACAGAATTTAGCATTTTACTATCAGGTTAGGTGCCATGATGTGCTGAGCAGTAGGATTTACAAATGTTTGATAAAGTATTATGTTTCATCTTGTGTCATTTGTTTTTAAGTCTTTTAGTGTATAATTTTCAAGATATTAATGACTCGTTTATGCTACATATAGTCGTTGAAATGTGAAACAGTAATTTGTTGAAACACTGATTATTTCTAGAATGGCTCTTGAAATTGTATATGCTTGGTATAAAAATAGCTTTTTTTAATTTTCCATATGACATAATAAAGGTGTGTTTAAAGTCTGACTCTTTTGGAGGGATGAATGGGGTCTGAAGTAAAAGCAGAAGCTTGGAAACATTTTTCTGGGCCTGATTTAGATCTATTCCTGGAAGTTTCATCAACCTAGCACAACTACTATTCAAAATTACAAAAATCCCCTAAACTAGGTTTTCTTCTGTGCTACTGCTGCTTTTTGACCTTGCTCAGCCCATAGGTAAGTTTATAATGTAAAATTGCATATTATATTATATTACATACCATTCTAACAAAAGCTTAAAAAAATAACCATCCTTGGTCCACCTCTATTGAATATATATTTTTTAACTATTTGGCATTGAATATCAATTGTTGCTGGTTTGGCTACCACACAAGAAAATTTGTAGGTCTAAAACTGAATTTTCATATCCTGTATGCTGAAAATAATGAATACAAAGGCGTTCATTGGTGTTCCTTTGAGGGATTGGGAAGTGCTGGCTAATGTTTCTGTTGTTAATACTTCAGAAAAGTAGAAAGTACTTTTTAATTATCTATTCAAGCCGAATTTATAGTTTTTTTTTTTTAAGAGGATTCTTTAGAGCAAAATTGGGGATTTTCTATCCCATCCTGGTTTTTAAGTTTGTTCTTAAGGTAATTAATTTGGATGTAATTGGATACTTTTTTGCCATAGATTTTTAAAATCAAAACCATGGAGCCTCCTCAAATGTTACACTCTTCCCTTATTATGTGTCTTTTATTTTTCTCATGAATTGATTTATTGTGGATATCTTAGAGCTTATGATTGGTTGTATTTTGATAAAGAAAAAAATCCTATGTTAATACTATTGCTTATTGCAGAAAATTAGGCGTTTGCACCCTTGTAATTATGATCACAGAAGAGAGTTGAAAAAGTTGAATCACTCAATCTTGGCAAGCTTCCTAGACCTTCTTGACATTCTCATAAAATGCCCGGAGTCACCTAGGAGACAGGAAAAACTTGAAGATATCACATTGCTGTTTATTCATATGCACCATCTAGTGAATGAATTCAGACCTCATCAGGTTTGTTTTTTTTTTCCTTTTTTAATATACATAACCATCCTTTAGGTGGTTACAGGAAGTACATAATGCTTGCTTTTTCATAATATGTTCAGAGTGTTGTACAATGAATACTATACTCTGGAGATCTTACTCCCATCCAAAGAAAGGTAGACTGTTACTGTAGCCTATTCCCTTTTATCCTATTACTGTTTCCAAAATGTTCTCCAAGCTTTTGAATTAGTATTGAATTATGAGCCAGAGGGATAACCCCTCCTGACCATTTAGACCCAATGCAGTGTTTGGTGCATAGATGATAAATAAAAGTTTGAATAGGGATAAATCCTTTTATTAGACAATGATAATAACATTCACAAAATATACTAGGTATTTCAGTCATACGTACAGTGAGCATAATCAGCAGAAATTCTAAGATTAGACCAATAAATGTCAGTTCAGTTCACTTGGGTTTATTAAAAAAAAAATATAACAGTCATAACATGCATAATCTCTCATCTCTATGCAAAAAATGCATGCTGTGTCCCTTATCACCTCAAAACTAAATACGCACAATGGCTCTCCCTCCACTTCTTGATTTAACCGTGACCCCTACCAGCAAAAACATCCTTAGAAGTCCCCACACTTTCATCCAGGAGCAAACCACTCCAACTCCCACACAAAAAAAAATACTGAATAATGGCTAAAAATATCTTATCTATTTAAAATCTTTATTCAGTTTAAACTATTTCAAAACAAGATAATTTTTTATTCTCTTTTTGAAAGAACCAAGGGAGCTCCTACCTCTCAGTTCAAGCGGTAGGGTATTGTAAGCCTTAGTGCAGACGATGTCAGGCGAAAAATCCGACCTCACTGTTGACATATGTCGAATATGGATATGTGGAGATAGTCTTGTAATTGGAAGATGCTGTTTGGCTACCAAACGGAATAGATTCCTAAAAGGTGGTAAAAAAAATGTGATATCAAGTATATTTTGTGAATGTTATTATCACTATCTAATAAAATGATTTATCTGTATTCGAACATTTATTTATCATCATGGAAAGGCAGTGTGATATTCCAAAGTCACTAAATTACTTTGGTGCATAGATACTTTATCAAAGCAGCAAATGCGCTCATTGATCCCAGTGCATCTGGTTCTCAATTTGTCCTGAGAGCTCTGTTCAAAAGCATACAAAGCTGTTCTCTTTTTCAAAAGCTGTCTTTCTGTTCAAAAGACAGTGTTTGCTGTGTTTTCTGTTCAAAAGCATACTCTTCCTGTCTTTATACCCACACTGCTGTGTTGCTCCAAACTGGAAAAGGGAAGCCAGCCCTACAATCAGTAGACTGCTATGCAATATGTTCTTGAGTCATAATATCCAGATCAGATCCCGAATTCCAGAAATAGTCGTCCTGTTACCCATAAAAGACCAATTCCTGTTTGTAAAGAAGCCAGGCTGAAACTGTCACTTCGCCTACTCTGTTTCCCCAATAGCTTTTTGGATGCATGGGGAAAATAACCTAAATCTGGTATTTCTGATCAGCATATTTTTTGTGTAATGGTGTTGGTAATGACCTCTAGACTGCTGAGTATATTTCAGTAATCCACCTAATCTAATGAATACAGTAATCTCAGCCAACCATTCAATTCAGAAGAATCAGAATTAATTCTTCTTAGTTACCATAACAGTTATTCATCACAGGCTGACCGCATCTATAAGTGTTAAGGCAGTTGACTGCATCTCATACGTAGTCCTTCTTATCAGCACGTTTATGTGCCATATTTGCAGTTTTTCACATTTATCACCAAACATTTACCTCCCATGGTTCAGTTGTTACCAAAAAACTTTGTTTCAGCTTGCCAGTCTTTATAATGCTGTTGTGCTGCCTCATAGCATGTATATGCCTTTCTGGAGAATATTTCCTAAAACTGATAGAGGGAAATTCTGTTTTGCCAAGTACTTTTGAAATATTGGATGCACAGCTAAAGACTGATTAATAAATAGTCATTGATCAGTTAATAAAATATAAATATATTAATAAGTATATTATTAATATTAT
>NW_027063227.1:0-22761 GCF_032884065.1 Artemia franciscana | reverse complement strand
TGCAAAAACGGAGTAGCAAAAATGCTAGGGCCTAAAAGCGTAAAAGCTCTAAATCCAGCCCTGGGTGAAACAAAATCTTGAGCTGGTTAGCTTTCAGCAATTAATATCAGAGTACATCAGATATTCGGTTTAATTTTATTAGTTCTTGCCCAAACTGTTAGTTTATTTTGAAATGAAAAATTATTTGAAATAGAGAATTTTGAAAAACTTGAAACTTTGGCAAACAAAAACGAACAAAATTAATTAAAAAAAAAACTGTCCGAAAAGTTTTTCTAAAGGAAAGTAAAAGTCATATTAAACTTAAGATAAGAATAAGTAGAAACCTACAATAAGTCAAACCCAAAATGACCAGAAACCACTATTAAAAAATAAATGAAACCCAAAACAAACAGAAATGAAATAAACAATTCCAGAAAAAAACATACAACAGGTACTAATATAAATGAATAAGTAAATCTTAAAACAAGTAAAACTTTAGTTGAATATGCAAATCAAGCTGTTTTGCTTGATGTAACTGTACCAATGTACCAAAAAAATACTTCTAAATATCAAAATTCATTAAGATCCGATCACCCACTCGTAAGTTATAAATGCCTCATTTTTTTCTAATTTTTCCTCTCCCTACAGCCCCCAGATGGTCTAATCGGGGAAAACGACTTTATCAAGTCAATTTGTGCAGCTCCCTGACATGCCTACCAATTTTCATCGTCCTAGCACTTCCAGAAGCACCAAACTTGCCAAAGCACAGAACCCCACCCCCTAGCCCCCCCAAAAAGAGTGGATCCAATACGGTTACGTCAATCACGTATCTACGACATTTGCTTATTCTACCCACCAAGTTTCATCCCGATTTCTCCACTCTAAGCGTTTTCCAAGATTTCCGGTTTCCCACTCCAACTCCCCCTAATGTCAACAGATCGGGTCAAGATTTGAAAAAAAGAGCTCTAAGACATGAGTTACTTCTAAATATCAAATTTCATTAAGATCCTGTTCTTAAGTCAAAAATACCTCAATTTTTCTAATTTTTCCAAATCAACACCCCCCCCAGCTCCTCCAAAGAGAACAGATCCGTTCCAATTATGTCAATCACGTATCTATAACTTGTGCTTATTCTTCCCATCAAGTTTCATCCCGATCTCCCCTGTCCTGGTATGTCAGTCATCCTGTCCGGTTATGTCAGTCATGTATCTTGGACATATTTTTATTCTTCCCACCAAGTTTGATCGTGATCTCCCCGCTTTAAGTGTTTTCCGAGATTTCCGGTACCCCCCCCCCCCCCCAATGACGCTGGATACGGTCGGGATTTAAAATAAGAGATCTGAGTTACGATGTCCTTCTAAATATGAAATTTCATTAAGATCCGATCACTCCTTTGCAAGTTAAAAATACCTCATTTTTTTCTAATTCTCAGAATTAACCCCCTCCCCTCAAACTCTCCCAAATAGAGCGGATCCGCTCCGGTTATGACAATCACGTATCTAGGACTTCAGATTATTTTTCCCACCAAGTTTCATCCCGATCCCTCCACTCTAAGAGTTTTTCAAGATTTTAGGTTCCCCTCCCTCCAACTCCCCCAATGTCACCGGATCCGGAGGGTATCCGGTCCAGTTATGTCAGTCACGTATCTTGGACTTTTTATTCTTCCCACCAAATTTCATCCTGATCTCTCCGCTTTAAGTGTTTTCCAAGATTTCCGGTTCCCCCCCCAACTTCACCTCCCCCTCCCAATGACTCTGGATCCGGTCGGGATTTAAAATAAGAGATCTGAGTTACGAGGTCCTTCTAAATATGAGATTTCATTAAAATCCGATCACTCCTTTGTAAGTTAAAAATACCTCATTTTTTCTAATTTTTCAGAATTACCCCCCCCCCCCCCCCCAATCCCTCAAATAGAGCGGGTCCGTTCCGATTATATCAATCACGTATCTAGGGCTTTTGCTTATTTTCTCCACCAAGTTTCATCCCGATCCCTCCACTTTAAGCATTTTCCAAGATTTTAGGTTCCCCACCCAACTCCCCCCAATGTAGCCAGATCCAGTCGGAATTTAAAATAAGAGCTCCGAGACACGATATCCTGTTCGTAAGTTTAAAATACCTTATTTTTCTATTTTTTCTAATTTAACTGTCCCCCCACTTCCCCCCCCCCCCCCAAGATGGTCGAATCGGGGAAACGACAATTTCTACTTTAATCTGGTGTTGTTTCTGATACGCCTGTCAAATTTCATCGTCCTAGCTTACCTGGAAGTGCCTAAACTAGCAAAACCGGAACCGACAGACCAACAGAATTTGCGATCGCTACATGTCACTTGGTAGATACCAAGTAATAATATTGAAACTTTCTGTTCAAGTATACATTTACGATTTACTTCTTTTTTTATATATTATTTTTTCTTTATTTTCTTTCTTATCTTTTTCTTTTCTTTTTTTCTTTTTTTTTAGTTGCAACATATGCAAACATATATATAACATGCGATTTACCTGATACTAAGGGGCTATTATTGCACCAGCACCATCTCACCAGTTTTTTTTCATGAGTTATTAGCAGTCTTTTTTTATGACACTTGATATTAACCAAGTGACATATAGCAATCGCAAATTCTGTCGGTCTGTCGGACCCGGTTTTGCTACTTGGGCACTTCCAGGTAAGCTAGGACGATGAAATTTGGCAGGCGTATCAGGGACCGGACCAGATTAAATTAGAAATAGTCGTTTTCCCAATTTTACCATCTGGGAGGGGAGTGGGGGGCCCGTTAATTCGGAAAAAATAGAAAAATTGAAGTATTTTTAACTTACGAACGGTTGATCAGATCTTAATGAAATTTGATGTTTGGAAGGATATCGTGTCTCAGAGCTGTTGTTTTAAATCCCGACCGGATCTGGTGATATTGGGGAGGGGGAGTTGGGAGGGGGAAACCTAAAATCTTGGAAAACACTTAGAGTGGAGGGATCGGGATGAAACTTGGCGGGAAAATAATAACAAGTCCTAGATACATGATTGACGTAACCGGAACGGATCCGCTCTCTTTGGGGTAGTTGGGGGGGGGGGTTAATTCTGAAAAATTAGAAAAACGAGGTATTTTTAACTTACGAACGGGTGATCGGATCTCAATGAAATTTGATATTTAGAAGGATATCGTGTCTAAGAGCTCTTATTTTAAATCCCGACCGGATCTGGTGACATTTGGGGGGGAGTTGGGAGGGGGAAACCTAAAACTTGGAAAACACTTAGAGTGGAGTGATCGGGATGAAACTTGGTGGAAAAATAAGCACAAGTCCTAAATACATTATTGACATAACCGGAACGGATCTGCTCTCTTTGGGGTAGTTGGGGAGGGGCTAATTCTGAAAAATTAGAAAAAAATGAGGTATTGGGGAGATGTGGGGAAGATGGGACAAGGGTCAGATGGGACATGGTACCTTTGTGAAAAAAAATTGTTCAAAAATCCCGCCTGAATGACGAACGACGTGCCATCTATCAGTAAGTATGCATGTGTTTTCCTGAAGAAATCGAGAAACATTTTCATCAGATATTTTAGGTAAGAGTTTTTTTATGGGTGTTTGAGTAAGAAAAAGGACCTGGTTTTTACAAAAAATCTTTTGAACAGTTCGTCGGAGGGTATTGAATGTTTTTTTGTCTGAAGTAGTTTTCTTTAGGCTACAAAATGTTGTTCAATGGTTGACCTGAACTACCATCTAGGGGCAGAAGATGAAGTTTGTGTGGAGAGCTACCTGTTTGGGTATTCTGGGACACGTGTTCCTGGGTACCCTGGGACACTTTTTGTCCATTGTGTCCCAGGGTACCCTCATTTCAACATCTGATAATGTAATGTAAAGGTCAAACTGTGAGACGGAACTGCCTGATATACACCAGATAATCTTTCAAACTGTGTTAGCCATGGCAACAATAAAAACGGTTCTTTGCTTATCGTTCCTAAAAGTATCATTTTTTGCAGAATGCCTAGGAAGAGGAAGTCTGATCCCTCTCTTTATGCCTGGGACGAAGAAAACATGAAGGCTGCTGTAATGGCTCACTTAAAAGATGGAATGCCAATCAGAACTGCAGCAACACTGCATGCTGTTCAGAAATCGACACTTTCTCGGTACTGTAAGGCATATTCCGCGTCGGCAGACGAAGAAAAAGTTGCATTTCGCTTCACACCACGCTATGATGTGAAAAAAGTATTCTCTTCTGAAATGGAAGATTCACTCGAATCTTATATTCTACTTTCATCACGAATGAACTACGGACTTACGAAAAAACGGACAAAGAAATTAGCTTGGGAATTTGCCAAGGCGAACACCCTGAAATACCCTAAATCATGGGATGACAATGAAGCAGTAGGAGAAGACTGGTATAAAGGTTTCATGGAGAGACATACAAGAATTTCCTTGAGGAGACCGGAAAGCACCAGCCTTCATCGAACCTTGGTTTCAACCGTGCTGAAATTGACACATTCTATAAACATCTTGAAGAGCTACAGTCGAAGTTCCATTTTCCAGCTGACCGCATCTACAACATGGATGAGACGGGTTTATCGAATGTTCAACAGAAATGCCGGAAGGTACTTAGCCCTAAAGGTGTAAAGCGGCTAGGAGCAACTACATCACAGGAAAGAGGAAAACTAGTTACAATGGTTGGAACTATCAATGCGATGGGAAGCTTCATTCCTCCTTACCTTATCTTTGGAAGGACCCGTGTTGTTGAAAGACTCTTAGATGGGGCACCACCAGGGACAAAAGCTGTCGCCAGTGGAAAGCCCGGAAATGCATAGACGACGACCGAGTTATTCCTTGGCTACTTTAAGCACTTTAAAAGGTACGTAAGGTGCTCTCCTGAGCAACCAGTCCTTTTTCTCATGGACAACCATGATAGTCACATGAGCTACAGCTTCATTTCTGCTGCGAAAGAGATGGGGTTGCAAATACTGACATTTCCTCCACTCACGTCAAACAGGCTGCAGCCCCTTGATGTGACCGTCTATTCACCACTTAAAACATATTTCTACCAAGCTATTGAAAACTGGCTAAGAAACCATCCTGGAAGACCAGTCACGGAATACGAAATCTCTGAACTTCTTGGGGTTGCTTTCCCTAAAGCATTCAACCCATTCAACATAATGAGTGGTTTTTCTAAACCAGGAATCCATCCGTTTAATCCCACTGTCTGGGAAGAATCAGACTTTCTTCCATCCCTGACTCCCGTCAGCAATCCCTGCGATCCGACAGATGAAGTGCAGATCAATGTCGGCGCAGGGAGCAGCTCATCAACGCAAGCGGACAGTGGGCTGTGAGACAGAGAGTCAGTGGGCGCTGGTGGTTCAGTTTGTGTTCTGCTCGATCAAATACTTCCCCTTCCTAAACGTCAAATTGATATTCAGAAAAAAAGGAGGAATGAAGCCTGGCCAGTCCAAGATTTTGACTGCAACCCCCGTTAAGGATGCCATTTTTGAAACAGAGAGGCAGAGAGACCTGAAGAGAAAAAAGAAGGAAGAAGCAAAGGAAAATAAAAAAGAAGATAACGAAAAGAAAGCAAGATAAAAAAAGAGATCAAGCAAAGGTGGCTTTAGATTTTAGCTACAGTAGTGATGCTGCTTCTGTTGAACTCTGTGCTGACACTGATGATTCTTTGCACCTGAGTGACATGGAAGAGACTGTGAAAGAACCAACGGAGATAAAGCCTGGCGATTTTGTACTGGTTAGGTACGTCAGTAAGAAAAGTTCAAAGTATTATGCTGGTGAAGTCTTAGAGATTGAACTGGAAGGGTACAGTGTGAACTTCCTAAAACGGAAAGTCCCTACGTGGAAATTCGTATTTCCACAGCCGAAGGACGAAGCCTTTGTCACGACAGATGAGATCGAGTTACGCCTACCAAGACCGAATCTTAGTGGAGGCACAGAACGGGCTGTGAAAGCCCTGACTTTTGATATTGACCTTTCGCAGTTCCCCGTTGAATGAATAATGTTACAAGTTTTTTTATTATGTTTTTATTTTCATTGAAGTTGACTATAGGTTTGTAATAAATGAAATTTGATCAAAAAGTGCACTGTGTCCCAGAGTACCCTTAACCGTGTCCCAGAGTACCTTGGGGTCAGGGTACTCTGGGACAGAAGAGGAGGGTTCGGAAAATCATTGGTACCAAAAAGATAGATTAAGAAAATAATCTAAAAAAAATCTGGGAGAAAGCCCAAGCAATTCCACTTAAGTGAGTAGCAGAATCAGGCGATTTGGCCAAAGCGTTCTCCAGATATTGGACATTACACTTGAAAATGTCCCAGGGTACCCACATCTCCCCTTTTCAACTTACGGGCAGGTGATCGGATCTCAATTAAATTTGATATTTAGAAGGACATCGTGTCTCAAATCTTTTATTTTAAGTTGCGACCGGATCTGGTGACATTGGGGGGAGTTTGGGGTGGGGGAACCTAAAATGATGGAAAACGCTTAGATTGGAGGGAGCGGGATGAAACTTGGCGGGGAAAATAAGCAGAAGTCTTAGATACGTGATTTACATAATTGGAATGGATCTGCTCGATTGGAGGGGGGGGGGAGTAATTCTGAAAAATTAGAAAAAATGACGTATTTTCTACTTACGAAGGAGTGATCGGATCTTAATGAAATTTCATATTTAGAAGGACCTCATAACTCAGATCTCTTATTTTAAATCTCAACCGGATCCAGCGTAATTGGGGGGAGGCAGTTGGGGGCACCGGAAATCTTTGAAAATACTTAAAGCGGTGAGATCAGGATGAAACTGGATGGGAAGAATAAAAACCTGTCTAAGATACGTGACTGACATAACCGGACCGGATCTGCCCTCTTTGGTGGATTTGGGGGGGGGGGGTGATTTTGAAAATCGAGGTATTTGTAACTTACGAAAGGGTGACCAGATCTTAATGAAATTTGATATTTCGAAGGATCTTGTGCTTTAAAGCTCTAATTTTAAATTCCGACCAGATCCTGTGACATTGGGAGGATTGGAGTGGGAAACTGGAATTCTAGGAAAACCTGAAAACTGGGGTATTTTTATCTTACGAATTGGTGATCGGATCTTAATCAAATTTGATATTTAGAAGGAATTCATGTCTCAGAGCTCTTATTTCAAGTTCCAACCAGATCTTTTGACATTGGGGGGAGTTGAAGGGGGAAATATCGGAAAACACTTGGAGTGGAGGAATCGGGATGAAGCTTGGTGGATAGAATAAGCAAATGTCCTTGATATGTGATTGATGGAACCGTACTGGATTCACTCTCTTTGGGGGAGTTGGGGGGAGTGGTTCAGTGATCTGGCGAGTTTGGTGCTTCTGGACGTGCTAGGACGATGAAAATTGGTAGGCCTGTCAGGGAGCTGCACAAATTGACTTGATAAAGTCGTTTTCCCAGATTTGACCATCTGGGGGGCTAAAGGGAGAGGCAAAAATAGAAAAAATTAGGTACTTTTAACGTATGAGTGGGTGATCAGATCTTAATGAATTTTGATATTTAGAAGGACATCGTGACTCAGAGCTCTTATTTTAAATCCTGACCGGCATTAAACCTCTTATTTTCCTTTTAAATCAATCTATATTCATAGAACTTTGTTAGAGCTCATACCATATGATCTCTTGGCTCTTAGCTCTTCATGCCTCGTCACAAGTGCCATATGAGCTCTTAGCTCTTGTTTACTTTTTAGATTCCTGGTAGTTAATTAACCAACAGTATCTACTTTGGGGCAATTAACAATTAAGTAATAATATTGTTTACATAGAAATTAAATTTTCGAAATCTCAAGTGCTATCCATCTTACACTGATATACATTCTTAAATTTTTAGTACATCACAAGTCAGACTCTCTTTATCTAAAGTTAAAATCATGTTTTAGGTGCCAGGGACTGGTAAATTGGCATATAAAGAATATATTAAAAACTATAAAGTTTGTTATATGAAGTACTTGTACATAAAGTTAAAGACGTGTTTTTAGTTGCTGGTGTTGGGTTCATCACCTTATTTTATTTTTCTTGATTTCATTTACCAGAAGGGTTCTTTGTTCTTTTTTTATTCTGTGTTTGTTCTGACTGGTCGCTTTAGCTTGTTGTTGAGTCATTCATAGATTAATTGTTTGTCTGAAGGATCAGGGAATTAAGGGGGTGGTATCCCCTTCGCACAGAGAGTCATTTCTATTTGGCCTTGGATTTTAAACCCCTCTTTATAATTTCAACCGAAAAAGTATTTGATTTTTGTTTAGTTCTAATCTGTTAAATATGTAAACGTTGTATCAATAAGCTTTTTCTTTGTTCTTTTACTCCATTTTTGACATAACTGGTGATTTCAGCAAGTCACAGTATGAAATTGTTAATAACTTACGAGAAAGAAATCTATGATGATCGGTCAAGGAGTTTCTGATCTTTCAACTGATGAGAAAATTTACTTGCCTTTTACTGCTGGACTATTTTTTGCTTTTGATATAAAAATTGACAAACTTGATTTGTCTATCTTAAAAATAAAGGAAACCCATTTTCTTCGTCAGTCGACGATATTATATATTATACGATATTATATATTATACGATATTATATATTATACGATATTAACTGAACTTAAACTTACAGTTTTTTTTACTTTGCTATGGTTCTTTGATGAACTGTGCTAACGTATTGTAAATTGAAAAAAGTTATAGTTGGGAGAAATGAATTGCAAACCTGATTTAAACATAATTAGAAAATCTATTAACTTAACAATTTTTAACAAAAAATTGACTTTAAATTATGCTATTTTGATTTAAAATAATGCACAATATAGGTCATGTGTCACATGGCGTAATGTTTGCTATCTCTAACAGCATCAAAGTAGGTGTGCATTCATTGTTTCTTTCAGTTTTGTTCTTTGATTTTTAGGACTGAATGTGAACATTTTTTTGGAAAAAAATAAGTTGGTAAATCTACTTCATACAAACGAAAATTATGACAAAAATATGGAAGTTGATGGGTCCTTCCTTCACTGACATTTGGCTGTTAGCCCTCTTTTGGAAAATGAAAAATAATCTACTGTTTTTATGTTTCCACCCCCCTCCCCCAAAAATAAGAAAAAAAACTGGTCACCCTTCCCCTCCCCTTAAGAGCTGAGGGTAATGGCCAATTAGTCTTCGTGAATACTTTGTGAATACAATGCGTTTTTACATTCCTGGTGCCGTAGTTACATCATTCGCAGATGACACAGCGCTTACAGTGATTGGGGAATCTGTCGAAGATCTTATAGAGATAACTAATGTAGCTTTGGAGAATTTATCTCAGTTCACAAAGCATAGTTTTCTTGCAGTGAATACTGAGAAGACTAATTATATGATATTTAGTCGTATTGGTAAAGTTGTAAATAACTGTCATAGTATTCTTTTACAAGGTGTTTCCATTAGTCAGGTTTTTCAGTGTAGATATCTAGGATTTTATTTTGATGTAAATTTTAGTTGGATTCATCATTGCAAAGTTTTATCTTCAAAATTGGCTCGCGGAGTCGATATTGTAAGAAGATTTCATAATTATTTTCCTCTACATGTCCTGAAAGCAATTTATTATTCAATTGTCCATCCTTATTTAGTGTATGGTTGTCCATTGTATGCAAGCAATTTTTCTAGTCATGTAAAAAGGGTCCAGATTATGCAGAATAAGGCAATTAGAAGTTTGGGTGAGTATCTTGCATGTGGTAGTACTAGAGATAGTTTTAGAGATTTAGATATTTTGAATATTGATTTTATTAAATCTCAACAGATTTTAATTTTTGTATACCAGGTTTTAAATGGATTGTCTCCTCAATATTTTAGAAATTTTATCGATATAATTCAAATTATCACGATTATTCTCCTAGGAGCTCTGATCAGCTGACTAGTGAAATCAGGCATACAACGCGATCTGGGTTTATGATTAAACATGTAGGTGTTGTTATTTGGAACTCAATTCCAGAGAGTGTAAGGTGTTCTGAAAATCTTATGTTATTTAAAGTAAGAATAAAAAATTATTTTTTGAATAAATTATAAATTATATTGATTAAATTTTTATCCCTTTTTTTTCTTTTTTTCTGCGTATTTCTTTGATTTTGAATGAATAGTTATCATTTATTTGTTGTATTTTTGCTGCTGAACAGGGACATTTTAGGTCCTTAAATTGAGCAGTATATTATTGATTGTAAGTGCAATTTTAGTAATTTTTATTTGATGAAATAAACGCATACCTACCTACTGAGTTGAAGCGACAGACTCAATAAGTTCTACATCTTTTTGCTTTGATCTTTGGAACCCCTATGCCTCCCCAAGAAAGAGATTTCTAACACGTTCGATTAGAAGTTAAACAGACTGCAACTAAAGTGGAATTTTGGTTTCATTCAAATATATGAAATCTTGCCGTCACATTTATGAAAAGGGTAGCATTTTTGAAAAAAATTATTTGTTGCTTTAAAATTTTTCAATCAATCGATTACTATTTCAATGTATATTTATCCTGTAGGCCCGTGAAACGCTTCGAGTTATGCTAGAGATGCAAAAAAGACAGCGGATTGAAACAGCAGAGCGTTTTCAACGCCATCTAGATCAAGCCTTAGATGTACTCCAACAAGCAGCTCAAACCCTGCCAGATGAATCTCAGTTAGAGTTAATGAACCATCTCTTGATTCCCCAACAAGATACGCTTCGCGGTGAGGAGATTCCCAAGGATACTGATATCAGTGGTTGTAGTATTAAAGATAAACTTATGTGTGATATAATTGATGCTATGTAACTAAAGATGTCTATCATTTATGCTTTTACCTTGGTGTCGTTATTTCCCCTTAGTCTATTAATCTGAGACGATATTAGTGCCTCTAGCTCCCCGCGCTATTTCTTCACTGTCGTCATTACCTGCTAAGTTTGTACTTTAGGTAGGCAATGAAAAGAAATTTCAATCTTAGTTTAGGGGTTATCAATTACTAAGATTTACGTGTATATTTTTTTCGTTTTGGCTCTATTGTTGAATTATAAACGTTAATTCCATAAGAGTCGGGAGACAAACATGGGCTAATCAAGATACGCCGGTGGTACTTCAATTGCCATCTGTTGTTTCAACTAAAATTTATAAAACTCGTTCGGCTTGGTGTTGGTACTTCTGTGTACGTTCCTGCGGGGAAAAATAAACACAGATATCCCAAGATCCCAAGAGTATCAATAACTGGCAAAACTAGGTTTTTTAGTATTTTAGCATTGGAAGAAGAAGGGGTGCTGAGGAAAAAAAGCAACAACACTAATTTTAATGCAGTTATTCATGACTTTATTAAGCAAGCTGGAAATTTCAAAGCAAATTAGTTAACTCGAGATTAGTAATCTATTGCGAAATTTCTCTGTAAGTAATAGTTATTCAAAATTCTTTTATTATCTGGAACTATGTTTTGTAAAAATCAAATCTCCAAAGTAGGCCTAGATTATTCTTGAGAAAAAATAACAGTGCAAATCAGGAATAAATCCTTGTATTAGACAGTAAAAAAAAACAATTATATAAATTCTGGATATTTCGATCACATACACAGCGACCGTCATCAGCACATAAAAATACCTATTTTGGAAAAATATTCTCAGGTTAAGCAGATTTAGCTGAACTAAAGCTGGTACTCCTGCTACCACTAAGACCTCACTGTAGCACCAAGCCGCCTGAGGTGAACAAAGCTACTCACACTTCCCCTTCATCCTAATCTGTTTAGTCTTCCTCTTTACACCCTCCCGAGAAGTTCTAATTCCCCTCTCATCCTTCCTTATGACATCCTCCCACCGTTTTTGGGGACGACGTGCTTTTCTTTTTGTCACAGATGTTTGGCTGAAAAGGACGATCTGTAGCCACCTGTCATCTTTCTTTCGCAGAACGTGACCTAGCCATCTCAACCTTTCTCTCAGGTCCGTGTTTACCAATAGGCCTAGGAGTGCACAATACCAGGAGGTAAAATGAACTATCACTGAGTGATTTTTCCTTAACAAAACCTTGACTAATGTGAATAATCGTCAAAGTGCCAGGTGCACTCAGCCGCCGTTTTGCCTATTCATAGAAAAGTGATTTTAAAACAACACAGGAACTCTATGGCCACTTATAAACTGTCAGATATCTCCCAAGAATGGCAGCTGAGAGTTCGCAATCACCTCTCTCTTTCACAGTGCTTCCACTATCCCCGAATTATCGGGGATTTTACTGAAAATCTTTGAGTCCCCCCAAAAGCAGCGGCAAAAACTTTGGGCCTAGAAGCGTCAAAGCTTTAAATTTGGCCCATTTTTTCTCTCATTACAACCCTAGAAAGCGGAATAGAACCACATTTTCATACAGCTTACTGTTTTAAAATACTGTCGGATAGACGGGTACCCAAAACAATCTGTAGACAAATCCGCCTTGAGCACTCGAAACATTTTAAAAATGCTTCTTTTTGCTAACATTTTCATCTAGGACGTTCGAATCATCAGGATAATCTAAGTATTGTAGAGTTTTGATGACAGAGTTAGGGAATGATTACCCCCTCCTACATTTTAAAGTGCCCGAAAAGAAAAATTTGAATTTGGAGCATGTTTCAAAGTATTTTAGGGCAAAATTGCAGATTAAGAACTTTTCACATTCTTGACAACTAGTTAGGTTAGCCAAAATTATGTCCTGGGACGGTATTTTCAAGCTCAAAATAACTACCTACAACGCTCTTAAAAACGCCAAACTTAAGAAGGCAGTAGTAATTTTCTTTTTTATCTTCTATGATTTGCGAATGAAGGATGACAGTAATCGTATATTTCCACATTGTCAACATGATACATATTCTGCGCATGACAGATCGTCCTTATTGGTCAACCGTAAAGGGCTAAACGAAAAGCGGGTCTTCCCCGAATGGGATAGGAAGATGTAAGGAAAGATTTAAGTTAAATGGGGACACCTTGAGAGGGTTTAAAAAGGGTGGCTTGAATAGATTGGAATGGAGGAGGAGCGTATCTAGCTGTGTTGGGTTCAGGTGGTTTGGTGCTGCAATGAGTTGTTAGTAGTAGTAGTATTTTCTATCCTTACTGCATTCCCCTATTTGGTGAATTCTCACAATCGACATGCCCTAGTTATTTATTTTTATGGAATCATAATAATCGTATACTCCCGCATTTAATTTGTTTCTTATTTGCCTCTGATTATCAACATGATACACACCTAACCCAATACAGAAACATGTGTATGTTATGGATATATTTTTTTTTTTGTCGTTTTTTTCAAAAATGTTTATTTGGGCAATATAGAATATGGGAGAAGTATCGTATTTTATTAGTTTGTAGCAGATGGCAATTCCTAAAAACATGAAAATATGCTCCACCCTCTTATGAAGCTAATTTAGATAGCTTGACAAGTGACGTCCCAATCCACTATGAGGATGGATTCATTCTCCCGTTGAGTCGAGTCCAGGAAAAAAAATAGGACATTCAGTTGGAGGTAGTTTATACTGCTTTAACATTGCCATAACAGAAATTTTAAAATACTAGCGCCAATTTCACTACAGCATTATTCAGTAAAGCTAAACAAACTTTAAAACCAGCTTTTCAATTAATTTCAGCTTTATTTATCAAAATTAGGATGATAATTGAAATGCAAAGGTAAAAGTTCAAAAATAAAATAAAAGTTAATAAAAGATGAAATCTATAACTAAAATAAATATAAATTATATCTTTTGGGTTTGTATGCTTCGCTTTAGGATTTTAATTGGTGTTGTGATCCCTTTTTTGATTATTATTATATTTTTTTAGATAAACTTGTTTCCTCTCTTATCAGTTTCCCGTACTCTTTAAGTGTAGCTTGTGTGCACCTATTATGCTAAAGTCGAGTTAACCGTGGTAACTAGAGTGGAACACAAAAAGTACACTGTTTGGAACGCTAGTTCACTATAATGCTAAACCAATAATTTGAGAAACAAATTTGAACTATAATAACTATCACAGTCCAGCCATCAATTTTTTGCGTATTAAGTACTTAAACTGTATAAAACAAAAATTTTAAGAAAGGAAAACTGTATGTACACTTCAGCACTAGTACTTTATAATGGAACACAAATAGCACGAGAAACATAGTTGAAATCAGCACTGCAACAAGTACTCCAAATTTTTACTTTAAGTATGAAGTATTAAGTACTCATTGTTTTTTTACTTAAATATCAAGTGATAAGTACGTTACGCGCCATTGTAGTTGTGTCCCTATGTCCCACCTGTGAATATATATATATATATATATATATATATATATATATATATATATATATATATATATATATATATATATGTTTTTAACTACGTAAAACTTGCGAATATACAACATTCTTTGCTGTCCCATTGTCTGTGCATATAAATAGATTGTCAGGTTTACCGACTCTTGAACATGCAACATATAATGGTCCATGGGAAAACAATCCGTATTCAGATCTATACCTCATGATTCTAATGATTGCCCTTGAGCTTTGTTGATGGTGATTGCTAATCGACCATTCCCTGAGTCGCCATCGTCATTTATATATCCCCCTGTGCACCCCGGCGTCCCCTTTGTAGTTATGTCCCTGTGTCCCGGTCGTCATTTATACTCCCTGTGTCCCGGTCGTCATTTGTGTCTTGGTGCTTTGTTGATTGCTAATTTATATTATATTTATTTTTATATTTATTAATATTTTTTTAGTTTTCTTTTTCTCTTATTTTTCAGTTTTTTCCTTTTTTTTAGTTTTTTCTTTTTTAGTTTTTAGTTTTTTTTTGTTTTTTACCTTTTTTAGTTTTTTAGTTTATTTAGTTTTTCAGCTTTTTTAGTTTTTTTATTAGTTTTTAGTTGTTTTTTTTTAGTTTTTGCCTTTTTTTAGTTTTTTCAGTTTTTTTTAGTTTTTAGTTTTTTACCTTTTTTTAGTTTTTTTTAGTTTTTTAGCTTTTTAGTTTTTTTTCTTTTTAGTTTTTTTTGTAGTTTTTATCTTTTTTAGTTTTTTTTTTCTTCTTTTGTATTAGTGTGAAATAATTCAGACGTCATATGCGGACAAACACGACGTCACTCGACAGACAGACAGACAGACATAACCCACAAACAACTTATTTTTATATATATTTATTCATATTTTTTTAGTTTTCTTTTTCTCTTTTATTTTTCAGTTTTTTGCTTTTTTTTAGTTTTTTTCTTTTTTAGTTTTTAGTTTTTTTTAGTTTTTTACCTTTTTTTAGTTTTTTTTAGTTTTTTTAGTTTTTTAGCTTTTTTAGTTTTTTTATTAGTTTTTATTTTTTTGTAGTTTTTGCCTTTTTTTATTTTTTTCATTTTTTTTTTTTAGTTATTAGATTTTTACCTTTTTTTAGTTTTTTTTAGTTTTTTAGTTTTTTTTTCTTTTTATTTTTTTTTGTAGTTTTTACCTTTTTTAGTTTTTTTCTTCTTTTGTATTAGTGTGAAATAATTCAGACGTCATATGCGGACAAACATGACGTCACCTGATCCACAGATCCACACACAGACAACTTATTTTTATATATATAGATATATATATATATATATATATATATATATATATATATATATATATATATATATATAATATCATGAAAAGAGAAATCACCAATGCAACAGCACAAACACAAAAAAAAAGAAAAAAAAAAGAAAGAAAGAAAAAAGAAGAAAAAAAGAGAGAGACAGAAAGAGAAAAGGAAGACTGTTTCCCTAAATTAGTGATTAATATAGACCAGCACTTGAATGAGGCCTTAACCCTACTCATCCATACAATCACATAGGTCAAACAGCATAGCCATACACAATCAACCATAAAAATAATCCATGGACAGGCAGTCATGTCGTCAATAAGTATAAGTCGTCATTTACCAAACAATAGAAAAAAAAATATAAAAAAGACAAATAATTCAGAGGCAACAACCCAACACAAGGGCTCATCAGGAGAATACACTGACCTATATAGGGTTTCGCCACTTTAAATTCTCTACCCAGCACAGTGTTGTGGCTACCACAGATGATCCATGGCATCCCCGTGTCAGGTATCACCCCCAAAATACATGTCTATGAAAGAAAAAAACAGGAAATGTAAAACAACCAAGTAACACCAAAACAAGCTTATCCTGTTAATATATCCCTCTTTTTAGCAACAATAGGTAAACTAAATATAATAAATTTTACCAAATCACAAATATTAACACATTGCAAAAAACCTGAATGAACTAAACAATTATAGAATTCATCTTTACCATGTGGCTAATTTAAAAAAAAAAAAAAAAATCCGCTCAATTAGAAACCCAATTCAAAATAAATGGCGCTGCAACAATTCTCGAACCTCCGAAATTAGTTGAAAATTTCTTTAAGTATTTCTAGATAATTCTTTTGATATTTATTTAAAAGTTCGTATATAATATATATATATATATATATATATATATATATATATATATATATATATATATATATATATATATATATATATATATATATATATATATATATACTAGCTGTTGGGGTGGCGCTTCGCGCCACCCCAACACCTAGTTGGTGGGGGCGCTTCGCGCCCCCCCCAAGCCCCCCCGCGCGCGTAAGTCGTTACGCGCCATAATAGTTACGCGCCATTGTAGTTGTGTCCCTATGTCCCACCTGTGAATATAGATATATATATATATATATGGTTTTAACTACGTAAAACTTGCGAATATACAACATTCTTTGCTGTCCCATTGTCTTTGCATATAAATAGATTGTCAGGTTATCCCCCTGTTTCCCCGGTGTCCCCGTTGTAGTTGTGTCCCTGTGTCCCGGTCGTCATTTATATTCCCTGTGTCCCGGGTCCCGGTCATCATTTGTATCCCGGTGTCCCGGTCTGTATATACATTCGTTTTTTAGTTTTGTTTTTCTCCTTTATTTTTTTCCTTTTTTTTTCTTTTTTAGCTTATTTAGATTTTTAGATTTTTTAGTTTTTTTTATTAGTTTTTAGTTTTTATTTCTTTTTAGTTTTTTTGTCCCGGTCGTCATTTATATCCCCCTGTTTCCCCCGGTGTCCCCGTTGTAGTTGTGTCCCTGTGTCCCGGTCGTTATTTATATTCCCTGTGTCCCGGTCGTCATTTGTATCCCGGTGTACCGGTCTGTATATACATTCGTTTTTTAGTTTTGTTTTTCTCCTTTATTTTTTTCCTTTTTTTTTCTTTTTTAGTTTATTTAGATTTTTAGATTTTTTAGTTTTTTTATTAGTTTTTAGTTTTTTTTTCTTTTTAGTTTTTTTGTAGTTTTTACCTTCTTTTTAGTTTTGTTAATTTTTTTTTTTACTTGTGTCCTGGTCGTCATTTATACTCCCTGTGTCCCGGTGCTTTGTTGATTGCTAATCGAACATTCCTTTTGTCCTGGTCGCTTTCTCTTTGAGTGTCGTCATTTATTTTTTTCTTTTTTAGTTCTTTTAGTTTTTACCTTTTTTAGTTTTTTTTTAGTTTTTAGTTTTTTTAGTTTTTTACCTTTTTTTAGTTTTTTTAGTTTTTTAGCTTTTTTATTTTTTTTATTAGTTTTTAGTTTTTTTGTAGTTTTTGCCTTTTTTTTTAGTTTTTTGTCCTGGTCGCTTTCTCTTTGAGTGTCGTCATTTATTAGTTTTTTCCTTTTTTTTTTTAGTTTTTTATTGGTTTTTACCTTTATTTTAGCTTATTTTTCAGTTTTTTCCTTTTTTTTAGTTTTTTTTTATTTTTTATTTTTTTTAGTTTTTTACCTTTTTTTAGTTTTTTTAGTTTTTTTAGTTTTTTAGCTTTTTTACTTTTTTTATTAGTTTTTAGTTTTTTTTTGTAGTTTTTGCCTTTTTTTAGTTTTTTCAGTTTTTTTTTTAGTTTTTTATTGGTTTTTACCTTTATAGTTTTTTTAGTTTTTTAGCTTTTTTATTTTTTTTATTAGTTTTTAGTTTTTTTTGTAGTTTTTGCCTTTTTTTAGTTTTTTCAGTTTTGACGTCACCTAATCCAGTTTTTTCAGGTGACGTCACCTGACACATCCATCCACACATCCATCCACACATCCACAGACAGACAACTTATTTTTATATATATAGATATATATATATATATATATATATATATAGATAGATAGATAGATAGATAAGTGTATTTCAAAAACCCGTGGGCCATATACACACAAAATATAAATAAATAACAGACAAGCAAGGAAATTAACAACAGTACGAACACGCACAAAAAAAAACAGAATTCGACGCAAAAAGTACCTAATCTAACTACAAAAGAAATTAATCATATAAAACTTTTTCTTCTTATTAAAGATTTTTCTATATATACTCCCACTCGAAATATTGTGGTTGGGTTACTATTTTGTAGAATACCCGGAAGCATCAAATTAATCCCATGCAAATAAATTTCCCGTAAATCCAAGAGCACCGGGCATTTCCGGAGAAAATGATCCAAGTCTTCATCATCATCTTTACAAAGAGGACAAAGATACCGCCTATCAGGACTAACTATCATTTTAATTTTGTCGAACGTTTTTTGCCTGTTCTGGATTGGAAGACAATTTGCCCTAAGCTGAATCCAACGACGTAGAATCATAGCCGGTAAATTAAGTTTAAAATAAACTTCCTCCCCAAAACTAGGTTTTGCCTGATTATAATGTTGTAGAATCAAGAACCAGCCCTTGCCAATGCTGAATTTCCTGACTCTCTAATATAAATCGTACCTGGCTTTCTAAATTTGCTGGTACATCGCGAGAGCAAAGACCATTATTCCATAAATAAGGCATTCCTACTTTTTCTAGTAATGATTTAATTTGGGATGGCCACGAGGTTTTTAAACCACATTTCAACATCTCTTCATATGCCACTCTTACTAGTCTATCTTCATTACTCTTAGTTAACTTCAACCAGAATCTAAGCATTAAAATATACCTACGTAGCTTTAAAGAAAACAGGCCCATATCACCTTTCAGAATCTGTGAATGAGTTGTCTGATGTAAACCAAACACTCTTTTATAATACTGGAGCTGAAGGGACTCCAGTTGCTGCACCGTTTCTCCACCCCATATCTCTGCTCCATATTCTATTACGGGTATAATTT
This sequence comes from Artemia franciscana, assembly GCF_032884065.1. Taxonomy (NCBI): domain Eukaryota; kingdom Metazoa; phylum Arthropoda; class Branchiopoda; order Anostraca; family Artemiidae; genus Artemia; species Artemia franciscana. The sequence continues at coordinate 3,730 of NW_027063227.1, read as the reverse complement.
TTGTGTTAAATATTCTTTTATGCATTTTTAGGTTTTTGATCCCCATTATCGTCGAGTTTCTAAATATAGCTGACATGGCCACCCTACCTCTCTTAATTATTTCATCAACATGACTCCTTAGGCTTCCATTTTCCGATAAGATAAAGCCTAAATATTTTATTCTTTTACTTATAAATAGTTCCTTATTATTAAATTTAAACGTATATTTTTCATCGTCCCCAACCTTCCTTTTTTTAAAAATAACAACTTCGCTCTTTTCAGTATTCAGCCTTAACTTTTTTATATGCAAATATTCTTCTATGAGATTCAAAAGAGTCTGTAGATCTTGCGGTTTATTAGCCACCAAAGCAATATCATCTGCAAATAATAAGAGAGATAGTTTTTGAGTCCCTAGGCTAACTTTCGGAGCCCATCTATTCTCTAGAAAATTAACAACATCATTAATAAAAATATTAAACAACTTAGGTGAAAGGGTGCTGCCCTGTTTTACTCCCCGCTTAATATCAAAAAGCTTCGAAAACCTATTACCAACTTGAATGATTCCACTCACACAAGTATACATGCTCACTATCAATCTAACAAATGAATGGGGAAGGCCAATATTTAGCATGGCATCCTTCAATAACTCTCTGTCGACACTATCAAAAGCCTTATGGAGATCCAGAAATCCCACATAAAGACAAGTTTTACCCTTTCCATATTTATCTATTAATGCCTTTAAAATAAACACACTATCTGTCGTCCCATACCCTGTCCTGAAACCTCCTTGTTCCTCATGTATTAAATTATTTGTATTTAACCAATTGGAAAGCCTGGTATCTAATATTTTCTCCAAAACCTTACTTAAAGCAGGGACAAGTGCTATTAAACGATAATTTTCATGAGCCTTCGGGTTTCCTCTCTTAAAAAGTGGTATAAACAATGATGTCTTCCAAGCGCTTGGCCATTGCCCTGACCTTAACACCTTATTACAAAGAAGAACAATTATCGGTATCAAATGGAAAGAAAATTCTTAAATAACAATATTGGTATACCATCAACACCCGCAGCAGTACCACCTTTTAACTTCTTAAATATTGACTTAATCTCTTGGCCATTCACATCACCCACTAAATCGTAATCATGTTCTCTCATTGGATAAATAACCATCTCTGGGTATGCGCTACCTCCTGAAGATCTGCACAAACACCTTCTAAATTATTTAGGTAATCAGGCCATGAATCAGCTTCCGGAACAGCCTGGGTATTAACATTTCTCCTTCCACTATCATTCTTTATATAGCCCCAAAACTTTTTAAAATCTTTATTTCTAAAATCATCAGCGATATCCAGTTTCTTCTTATGCTCGTACTCTTTTTTTTTCTTTTTATTAAACTTTTATATTCTCTTCTTTTATCTTTATAATTAGCCAATTTTAGACTTTGATCTTCCACGCTATCAAATTCATTCAAACGATTTAATAAATATTTTGCTTCTTCTTTCATTAACTTGCAATCCAAGTCAAAATATCCCTCATTCTTTTTTAATTTTTTAGTTAGGCCACATGATTCTGCACAACTGCCCATTATTTCATTTAACAGCATAATTACACTATGTGCATCTTTTTCATTGTCTTCTAACGCTTTCAAATTATTTTTTACATGCGAGTCCAATAGCTCCCTTCTAAATGCCTCAATATCTTTATCTGTTAAATCATTTCTAATTCGTTTTCCTAAACCTATTTTTCTATAATCCGCATTATAGAAATTTCTTAGTCGTGAACCGTGTTTCGCAAACTGCCCAATCTTCACCTCAAGCATAATAGCTCTATGATCGGATCCAACTAAATCTAATACTCCCATATTTATTGATTCAGGTACAAGTTGCGTATTAATTAGCACATAATCTACAACACTTGGAGTTGGACCCGAAAGGCAAGTGAACTCGCCCCTACCCTTATCCTTCCCAAACCTACCATTCGCAATCATCAGACCATGTTCCCCACAAAACGCCAGGAGCTTTCTTCCCCATACATTTATTTTTCTTTTTTCATCCTTGTTGCTTCGTGGTATTCTACAACAAATTGGGACAAAATCACCTAAATCTGGGATCAACACATCTGGGATCTCAGCCTCCAGGCCGGTATAAGCATTGAAATCCCCCATTAACACACAATCCAGATCTTTATAACTTTCTTGTATTAACGAAAATTCTTCCCCTAAAATTTCCCAAGTATTTTCTCGATTGTACGAACTATTCTGTGGAGGTATATACACTACACCCAAAATTAATTGCTTCCCACATTTCAAATAAATAGAGAGCCAAAGCAAGTTTTCAGATCTACTACTAATTCTCTCATAGCCGTCAATAGCAGATGCTTTAACCAAAACCAAAATGCCACCATAATGTCTATTATTTCTTGCTACATTACGCACGGTCTGTTCAACGAAATACCCGGGGAGAGGTGATATAGGAGAACAATCGTTCCATGTTTCAATCAGCGAAATCACATCAAACGAAAATAAATCGTCATATAAATAGGTCAACTTATCACGTAATCCTTGTATGTTCCATGACACTAGACTCAGTATATGGCCCTCTATATCCTATGTTTCTACGCCTTCTGTTAGCACGTTAACATCACTAGCCTTTGGTTGAGATTGCTCGTTACTAGTCTTAGTCGGGGGAAAGGCAACATGATAATACTCACGAGTGCGGTTATTTATATCCGCTAACTCACTTCGGTGTTTATTGTAATAAAAATCACGTGAAAAACCACCACGATGTCTATCATTAAACTTCTTTCTTGGCGAATGGCTTCCTTTGGGTGCTACATTACGAGTACCTGGTCGAAACAAGTCATTTGGGCTGACAATAGCACTAGAAGGTCTTTTAGCTGTCGATACTGCCTGAGGAGTGGTGGTCGATGGTACTAATGACTCAGTATCACTATCACTGGCATCACTAACTAGCCTCATCGGAATATTATTGGGATCATTTGGGAGCCTAGCACTAAAGGGTGGACCAGAATTTTGTACTGGCTTCAAATTACGCTTAATCTCGACTATTGAATTTCCATCATACCTGAATATTCGGCCTTCGATGAACAGTTTGTCACCTCGTAATTTTGCATCACGGCCATCATTTTGCGCAGTAGTTAACATTTCCTTTAAATGTTTACGGGCCTCCCTTTGTATAGCTGTGTAATCCGGAGCCACCGATAAACCAAACCTTCTTAATACGGAGCTGTTTCTTAAAATACAGTCTCTGATTTCAACCGAGTTTAGCTTTACTACTATCGGCCCTGATTTCAATCTAAAAATGTCACGTATATCACTTCGATTTATCCCGAGAGACGGCATAGTACGATTTAATAACCCCGTTATTTCTTGCTTCAGAGTATAATCGCCGAGTTGTTGAGGGGTGTAATTATAGAAGATTAAATTCGTTCTTTTCTGCTCTGCTTCGAGCTTGTTGGCTCGTTCATAAGAGACTGCTAGGTTAGATTTCACATTTTCCAGCTCTTTTTTAATTTCATCATTTGTCTTAGCATTGTTAGATAACTGCGTAATAATGTTACTTAACTGTACTTGTATGGCATCAATGCTATCCGAAAGTTCAGGAATCGTATTAACTTTCTGCGAAAGCACCGGTAATAAATCCAGTTTAAAATTAATTTCTTGCAAGAACTGGGCACTTTGCATTTTCTCGGCCTCTCGTGTTTGGACTGCCATTTACACCCTTATAAACTT
>NW_027063226.1:0-40639 GCF_032884065.1 Artemia franciscana | reverse complement strand
ATGACTCTCCTTTAGTTCCACAAACTAATATTCTCTTTAAACTATAACAGTAGACGAAAATTAAAGTCAGTAACGGAATCAGATGAGCTCTTCCGATTATATATTCCTTTAAGTTGTATTCTAATCAGCTAAAGATATACAATCTCTCCCCGTGACTTGTACTGGAGTATAAATAAATACAATAACAAGATGAAAGAAAACATAAGATTCCAGATAGGCCTACTACTATTCAGTCTAGACTAAATACGCCGATAAAAAAATATATTTCGGAAAAGAAGTTAAGTGAGGGGGGTAATCCTATATTGAGGAAGCTAAGACTGAGTCATCAAAAACACAAATATGGAAAAAGAGAGATTATTCTACGGGTAAGAAGGAATCTGCGACTTCAGATGCGCGCATAAAATAGATAACTTAAGTAGAATAATCCAGAGGAACAAATCCCGTGAGATACCATTATTAAAATTGATCTTATGTTGGTGTAAGTACAAGATATGAGTATACCTAAAATAACGAATGATATGTGAGCGACGGAGGAATAAGCAATTAAGGATTTGACATCAGATTGGCGTAGACAGATCAAGCAGCTGAAGATCCCGCCTATTAAGCAAACCCCTATTAATGTTGTTTCAATTCATAAAAATTTAGAGGGGGGAGGGTCATAAAATATAATTCGCCATTTCTAGAGGGGTAAAGTTATTTTAAAAATCTAGGGGGTAAGAGCGAAAACTTCAGCCCACCCACTTTAATTGTCTCTACTAATTGAATTGATAAAAATCATTTCGTAGCTCAATCCTATGGAAAAGCTTGTTTAAGAAGCTTGAGAGGGATTTTAGGAGGGCTATAGAGGGCTTATTTGATTTTAAGATGATCGTTCGAGTACCCTCTTACAAGGTAAAATATAATTTACAAACGAGTGGCACCTTCCTTTGCCCTTTTTCTAAACATACCCTAAAAACCCGATCAAAACTTTTAAGTGTCAGTTAAAAACTTCCAGATGAGTTCTCTCTTGGGTAATTAATTCATTCGCATTAATTGATCTTTATGGTTAAAATCACGTATTTTCTCAACATAAATGCTTAAGCTCCATGATTTTAAGTAGGTTTTTCAGTGTATTTCGGAATAGAAAATTAAGACTCCCCGATCCCCCAACAAAGATTTTTCCCCATCTAGACTTTGAAAAATACATTTTTTGGTATTTTCATGAAGAAAAGTGAAAAAAATTACCCCCTTAGATTATGAGAAATGTATTTTTCCCCAGCTCAAACTTCAGTGAATTCAATGAACTGTGTTCTGCATGTTCAATACGTTCCCTCTTTCAGGGGGCCTTTTAAGCTAGGAGGTTCTTAATAAAATCAAGTAATGCGATGAATATAATATGAATTAATTGAAATAACCATCAATAATAGAATGAAACTGTAGCATTTCCTCTGATAAGCCAGAACTCCATGGCTAAAATTTATTCCAATAGACTATTAAGCTAGAGAATAATTAGTTTTTATAAAAAACAATTTTCTGGCAAAAGTAAAGGGCGAAGTTGAAATTTGAAAGGAAAGAAAATTACTCCTACGGAGTTTATGCAACATATATCTGAAAACATTTTTTGAACAGACTCGTAATATTTTCCTGTAGTTTTTAGAATTCTGGAAACTAGAACATTACTAAAACTATGCTGGCTTGAGTTTATTAGAAAAATTTTTCATTTCGTGGTCGGTAAAATACGATCGAGAGCCTTATGAATAAGTATTTTAATCTCTGTAGGCCACATAAAGATTTTCATCCTCCTAATTCTGTTTTGTTGCGCTTCAAGTTGTCAGAACAGTGGTAGTTATCAGTATAAATATAAAGAATGCATTAATATATAAAGTATTAATATAAATTAATATAAATATAATTAATGTAATCATATACAATATATAAAATATAAAATGCAATATAAATAAAATATAATAAAAAATAAAAATCTATATATAAAAAATAAAAGTCTAAATAATAAAAAGTAATATGATATGAATATAAAAATAATAAAATCTATTTAATATAAATTATTAATATAAAGAAATATAAAGCAATTAATGTAAAGAAATGCTACAAATCAGTGTAGTTGAAACAGTTTTTTAAATATATTTTGCACAAAACGCCAAGCCATAATTGTAAATTGATCGGTAGCGTTCTGCTTTTTTAGTTTTTCTGCCTTAGAATCAAATTGAAGGAATTTACTTAGAAATTTTGACAAAATTTGAATGTTCAATTTTCAATGAACAATTGGTCTGTTGAATAAGTCCTTTTTTTCTTACTTTCAGCACTGCTGATGAAGGACAACCTAGAGGGCTGTTTAAGGGTTTGATTGAAAGTATAGTACCGTAAATGCACTCTTTGACAAAAACTGCATCGGAACACTCTCCCCGATTCTACATGGAACTGCCAAACGTTTGATATTCTCAAAAAGTACATAAGAGAATTACTCGTAAATATTTAAGGTTTTTTACCGGTTTTTCACATTACTTATAATCTAATTAGTGTCACTTGTCAAAAGAAAATTGTCAATAATTCTTAAAAGATACAGAGCCAGGGTTTCCAGGGCAGACGGTTACAAGAGTGCTACACGTGCCCAAATTTGCGTGCTACACAGCAATTTTTGGTGCTACAGTCAAAAGATGCGCAAAATCAGCAAGAGCTCCCACAGGTTCCTATAATTTTGAGACAAGACTACTGATGACGATAATTTCAGCTGACGCACTTGACATCTGTATTGAATTTGAGTTCAAAGTGAACACACCAGGATTAAATTGGATATTTTATGAACTTATTAATTCAGTAAGCCCTTTTTAGCTTAAGAATTTTGAACTATTTCAACACTCGGCTATAAGCTCTCATCGAATGGAAATTAGTTCATTATAATTCAAGGTTCGCAATAATAACCGCAATAACTGGTTATGGATAAAGTGACGTGTAACCTTGACCTACATAAGAGGATTATCAAAACAACTATTTGTGCATGAATTGTAGAAAAAAATTTAACCTGCGTGACGCCTGTTACCAGTGACGATAATCCTGTCCTTGTTTATTCGCCGGTATTGAATTTTGTACAGAGCAATTTGCTAATTGGAGCAGAGGATGACGTGATTAAAAGGCTTGGAGTGGAGTTTTTTGACTCTAGTTCGGTCAAGGTGGCAAAGACGTTATTGTGGCAGCTTTGTCCGGGTCATGAAGATTGCCCTATTTGGAAGGGAACTAATGCATTGGTTAGCCATTTCAGCGACATAATTACTTTATTAAAATCTCTTGACGAGACTGACACTGATGTTCCGAAATTCGTGATAAAGCGTCCTACGGAAGTACCCTGCCTCCCTGCCACTGCCTACACCTCTTTATTCTCAAAATTTAATGAGCTCCATCAAGTTGTTTTGGGAATGTCTTCAAAACTTGACAATTATGAATTGAGCTTCCCCCAATTACCCAAGCCGGCTTCAGTGCTAGATTCGCATGCAACAGTTATCGTCTCAAAGGTTCCGGAGGCCTTATCTGACCCTCTTAAGCGAAAATCTGCTATAGACCAAATTACTGGACATGAATTAGTACGTAGCGCAAAGCCCATCAATGACAAGTGGTATATTAATATGGACAAGTCTGCTACGGAGGACTTCTGCTCGTCAATCCAGAACATAATCTCCGGTACTACAACAAAAGTGGTTTCCAAGCGGTTTTTTGGTATATCACGTAATATTCCTACCGACGTTGACATTACGGTACTCGGAAGCCAACACGGTATCATAGATGCTAAGAGATTGGGCCTATCTAAGTCTGTGAAAATCAAGTTTTTGGATTCTTTTGCGCAATCTACGATTTTCAACCATGGCCTCAGAGTGGGCTATGAAATTTTTCCTGTTTACGAGTTTAAGGACCTACCCAAGTGCTGTTTTAAATGCCGATCACTAGACCATCTACAGTACTCCTGTCCTAGCGTTCTCCCGAAATGTGCGCGTTGTGGAGGGCCACACATATCAACAAAAGATGAGCCATGTATTGCTGATCCCAATTGCACAAATTCCGGCCAAAAACACCTTTCCTATAGCTTTTCCTGCCCCGTTATTAAGAATCGAATAAAGTGCAAATCCACCTTTCAACCATGAGTGCATCAATCTCAGTTATTTCGTTCAATATAAATGTCACCAAAGATAAGGATTTTGTTATTGATGAGTTGTACGGTTCCTACGATTTGGTATGTTTCCAGGAGCATCTTCTCACTGCTTCAAGTTTGAATTTTTTGCGTCGAAGTCAGCATCATACTGCGTTCCTGAGTCCAGCAAAAGCTACTGGCGGTCGCCCTTCTGGTGGACTAGCCTGTGTCTTTAAACAGGACATTCATCTACCCTCCCCAGTACTCTTCTACTCCGACGAATTTTTTTTGGCTGTGCGTGTCGGCAGTATTGTATTTATAAACTCTTATCTTCTATATGAAGGATACTCGATCAGATCCTTAACTAAATTCGGAAAGGCGTGTGGTCTGCTTAAGAATCTTGTGAATCAGGTACTGTTAAACTCTCTACAGTATATAATAATTGGGGACCTAAATACTGATATTAATCGATCTTCTGTGAGAAGGGAACTGCTTTTTGAGTGTCTTCCTTCATACCGCGTTGTGCCCAAATCCCACAATTTTTCATATGTTTATCATTCTGGAAGCACAAGTGATATTGACCATATTATTTGCTCGCCTGGTATTATCTCTTCTTCTGCTTCTGTTCATGTTAACGAGCAAGATACTGACCACATGCCAATTTCAGCGACATTTACAATGGATATTGATCTATCGGAAACCAATTGCTCGCGAGAAAAATGGAAGTGGTTTGAAAAAAGTAATTGGAGCAATGCCAATATACCGCACTACATCTCTACCTTGACAGCCCTTTTTTCTACCATACGTGTTCCATATCCTCTTCTTCAGCGCCAGGTACCTATGAATGGTAAAGCCGATATTGACTGTTATTATAACCAGCTTGTGATGTGTATGAAAAGGGCAGAAGAAGCTGCCGTACCTCGACAACGTATTCGTAAAAGAACACAAAAACCTATCTGGTCAATGGACCCTTGTTTAAAGTCGACAAAAAATACAGCAAAATTATGGCTCCAGATATGGAATGAATGTGGTCGGCCAAGTTCTGTGTGTGTCGCTGATATCAAACGTAAAACTAAAACCAATTATAAACGTTATCTGAGGTCGGCACGTTACTGCGGTATGGATTTCCCTTTAAGTAAGGAGGATTGGCGAAAAGTGATCAATTCTGACAAGATAAATGATGAAACTATGACAAGTAATTGCATTCCAACTTCAGCTTGGTATAAACATTATTCTTCGATTTTTTCAGTGATTAATTATTCAGTGCATTCTGTGTATACTCGCCTTCTTACCCCCCTCTTTAGTACAACGTTTTCGCAACACCGTATAGTGCCCATATCTTTTTCTTCCGTAATTAATGCTGTTAAAAGTTTAAAATCTAATTCAATAGATAAGGATGGTATTTCTAAGATGCATATGCCGATTGAATGCACCCCCCTTATATCTCACTTTCAGCTTCTTTTTCAAATGTGTCTATGTACTTCATACGTCCCTTAGAGTTTTCTGTGTGGCACTGTTTCGTCAATTTTAAAAAGAGAAAGTCACCGATTGATTGTTCTTGCTATCAACCTATTACTGTATCTTGTAATATTAGTAAGGTTTTTGAGTATATCCTTCTACCATTTTTGACTAAAACTATTGTTGGGGATGAGAACCAATTTGGTTTTTGGAGTGGGGTGGGTTGTCAGCATGCGCATAAGATTCTGTCTTCTCTATTGGCTGATAATTCTTCCAAGGGAAATGGTCTTTATATTTGTGCTTTGGATCTTTCAAAAGTGTTTGATAGTGTAGTCCATAGTCAGCTCATTTTTTCCTTGTATAATTCTGGGGTCAATCTCTCTATTATAATGCTTCTTAGGTTTTGGTATTCAAATTCGTTTCTTCAATTACGATCTGCACCAGACACTATTATAAGAATGCGAAGAGGTGTTTGGCAGGGTGGTGTTCTGTCCCCTACGCCTTTTAAGATTTGTATTTCTAGTGTGCTGGCTTAGATTTCAGGTACATACCTTTCTGGTCTTGCGAATGTTTCTTATCTTCCGTATGCTGACGACTTGCTTCTGATTAGCCGTTCCAAAAAGTGTCTTTCCAATATGGTCTCTATAGTTTCTGATGCTTTCTCTGATATTGGCCTTTCAATTAATATAGATAAATGTGAGTTTCTTCCCTATACCTCTATTACTGCTACTCCCCTTCACTGTAATAACTTCACTATCCCTATTGTTGATTGTATTCGTTCGCTTGGTATCTCTATTACTAACAATCTTTCGAGCTTACGTCAGCGTACTGTTTGTGATATAAGTAAAAAGATTCAGATTGGTTATGCAAAAATTGTTGCAAATAGAGGAAAGTATGATAGACGTGCGCTGGCTAAACTTTATTCTACTTTCTGTGATCATTCTGTCCTTTATGCTTCAGGTCTTTTCCCCCTTCTTAATAATGGTAATTTAAAAAGAATTCGGATAAATTATCTCAAATTTTGCAAATTTCTTCTGTATCTTCTACCTTGGACAAAAAACCGGACTCTTGTTAAAAAATTCTCAGTTCCTGACATAACTTTAAAGTTGGAGATTCTTCACAGACAACTCTCCAGTACAGCTTCTGCGCGCCTATCCCCTCACCACCGTCTTATTCGTTTTTTTCGTTGACATTGTGTGTGTATTTGTTTTTCTCTTTGTGTTTTTTGAATTTCATTTTTTTTGTGTATCTAATGTTCATTTTTTTTCATAGTTCATTATTTTGTGTGTTTATTTAATTTTTTGTATTAACGTAAAAAATTTCTGTTGTCATTAATTTTCATTTTTTGTATGTTTTGCTTTTTTTGTGTGTATTTAATTGTTTGTACTCCACATTTTAATACTTTATAGTGTTGTTGTGGGTAAGAAATAGATTGTTATTATTAATAGAGTTACCCACTTTCAGGACTTGTAAACTTCCCATAATTGAAATGGAGTAAAAAAAAGTTTGTTAGGTTTCAGAGTTTAAATTGAATTATATCATTATTTTCAGATAAAAGTATTCTAAATTTAAAACTCTTTTCTCACTTCTAAATTTAATTTATTCAAAACTCAAAACTCTTTTCATCGTTTTTTAGTAAAAGTATTCTAAATTCAAAGCTCTTTTTTTTACGGTTTTGGTTACCATTGGTAAGAGTTACTCCTTTTTTACAGCTCAATACTACTAACCGCTGGATTCTTGCTATTTTAATTAGCTTTCGACTCAAGTATTTTTCAATAATCAAATTAGAAATCGTATATTTGCTCAACTGTCAAACTAAAGCAAGTGGATTTAAAATACTTCTCTATTGAGTGATTTTTAACAGTCGTATTCAGGTATTTGCCAATTATTTGATAATTTAAATAATAACTAATTTATCTGGCTCATATATAAAGATGGCGAAACTGATAGTTGTAAAGTAGTATATTGGATAAATTGACACATGTTAGTAACAATGTAAATAACGCTTCATGACACGGAGAAGGTAAAAAATTAATTACGACTGAATCCGTATACGTAGTCACAATTGTTATAGCCTACAGTCGTTTATAAGTCAAAACACTTTTGAAGATGACATTTTAGCTGACTCCTGACATCAGAGTTACCATCTATCAGGCTTGTCAGCTTTTCAAAAATTATGTATATTTGTCTTTTCAGATTATGTATATTTATTATTGCAAGACTTATATAACAATTTTTGTACAAAAGTCTTCTAAATTTAAAACAATGTACGAACAAAGTAATAACTTAAAAATATATTTTAAAAAGTATATGGAATACCCTTATTGTTCATAAAATGTTTATCACATTATAATATAAAACAATCCAGCCTCAAAGGGATTTTAAACATATAAATACATGTAATAGACATTTTAAAATACAAATTGAAGAGTCTCAACATGCACACAGCCGCTACCTGACCATCTCAATTACTATACAGAAACCGGTTCTCTTTGTATTACTCATTCTTTTTAAGTATAATCCTCTGTATCAGATATTTTGATGAAACTGAATTAAAAGCATAACATTAATATTACCCTTCTTCGTCGTGTTTAGTTTGATTTTCCATTCATTTTTTCTAAATATATTCTCCTCTACTAGTGAAGGAAAAACTCCATTAAACAAGAAATGAATCTAAAAATAATGTCGAACATTGTTGCCCCAACCAAAATTTAAGTAAATTTGGATTAGGAATTCCTCCATTATCCCGCACATGTAATATCAAACAGCCTGGAAACACAGTAGAAATATTACATTCAGGTATTGGCGAAATGTTTTTTTTTTTTAGGGGATAGCAACCCCTCTTAAGGTGCCGCTAAATACTAAAATCATATGTTTTAACGATGAACATCTAATAGTTTAAAACAGTTCCATAGAATAATCTTCGATTGCTCGTACGTAAGAACACACAAAATTGGATGCAACATGTAATTATTTGTGAACTGCGGGTTGGACGATTCTTAGTGGGTGTCGAAAAAAGGTCTTACTTTTGCCTCTCCATAATACTAATTCACTATTCTCATTTTGTTTTCCTTTCATCAAAATTAGACTTCTATACTTTTGTGTTATGTGTATCTATAAAGCTTCTGTTTTATATGGGTAGTCTGCATGGTTTCGGGCCCTCTCCTTTTGCACAGCGTCAATTACTAATCAAACAGTCCCTAAAGGTACATCTGCAGAACATTATGACTCTTTATTAAATTAACTTTTATTTCAGCTGAAATTAAGAAGTAAAATTGAAACTTAAATCTAACACAAGCTTTTCTATACATTAGGGGGGCTTCCACTCCCTCAACCCCTTTACTCGTCACACTAAATTTTCATAGTGCTTCAAAAAAAGCTTCTTGTTCCAGTTGAATGGCCTCTGTTTTAATTTTTCGTTCTTAAATAATTGGGACGAAAAGTCAAACATCAAATCAAAATTTTGAAACAGCCATTTTGATCCACGGTGTTGATAGTTCCGGAAATTACGTCTTAGGGTATGACAACCCCCCTCCCCCATCCATCAGGACAAGGGTTTTAAGTTATGCTTTAGGGGCATATAAGATTTTCTATAGAAAATTTTGTCGTAGAAACTTCAAAAAGGGCTAATTCAATTGGAAATTGAGAGGACTAGTGCCTTTGTTATCAGTCGAAGGTGATTCGAGGACAAATGCCTCTCCCCCTCACCATGCCTATCATTTCCTAAAACACTTCTAATCAGGATTTTGAGATAGCCATTTTGTTCAATGTAGTTGAAAGTTCCAGAAACTATGTATTTGAGCATGACAAATTCCCCCATCCCTCGGGGCAAGGGTTGTAAGCTATGCCCTAGGAGAATATAAGGTTTTTGTAGAAAGCGTGAACATATGCAGTTCGGAGGAGGCTCATTGGTAATCTTAAGCTCTAGTGCCCTTTTTAAGATTCAAAGTTATTGGAGGACAGCTATACCCCCCCCCCCACATACACAGATCGTATTGTTCCAAAATGCATCTAATAGTAGCCCTCCAGCCCCCAGGGTAAGGGTTGTAAGTTATGCCCTGAAGGAGTATATGGTTTTTATAGAAAGCATGGTCATAGTTCGGAGGGTCCTCATTGGTAATCAAAAGCTCTAGTGCTCATTTTAAGAGTCATAGTGAACGGACGGCAGCTCCCCCCCCCCTCACACACATGTCGTATTATCGCAAAATGCATCTAATATAAAATTTAAAATAGCCATTTTATTAAAACTGTCTAAATATCATATAACAAGGCTCTTGAGGGTTAAAAAAAAATTAAAGCCTCCGAAGCAAAGGTTTTAAGCTATGCCCCGGGGGAATTTAAGGTTTTTATGTAAGGGATGGTTGTATTAACTTTAAAGGAGGCTCAATTGGTTGAAAATTGGAAGTTCCTGTGCCCTTCTAAGAGTCAAACGTGATGCAGGGCAGCAAGCCCCCTTCAAATACCCCCCAATAAGTGTTGCCATTAAAGGGATATCCCCCCTAATTTAAGTATTTTTGAGGTCTGTTAGGGGCGAACTTTTTTACTTAAGGATATGGGGATTTTTAGGGATTTATACAATTCTTCTGGAGTTTTTAAGGAATTTCTACGTTTTTTTCTAAATCTAGTGATTTTCAACGATATAGCGCATAGATTTATTATTCAATAGAATGAATCATAAGGAAGCTAACTAAAAATAAAAACAAAAGTGAAAATAGCTGTCCATTACACCTCACAACACGTGCCAAATTATTATTTATGCAAATATACCGCCTTTGAAACTTCTGATTTCTCACTGTATCAAATATAGATCTCAGAGCGTTATAATTAAGAGGATAAGCGAACCTAGTGAATCGAAATTTGCAAATATGTTCTATGCTTCTTATTTCACAACTTCTTATTTGCTCAGGTCAATTTTTTTCTTCATATTTAAGGTTTTTTACTCTGTATAATCGGTCAGTTCCAAATCAGATTTTCTTCTGTTAAAACCTTTGAAAGTAGACTGGATACGAATACATCCTCTACTTCTGCAAGCAGATCAGAAATAGAGCTATTGAAAAAAAAATGCAGATATAATTAAATACAATTTTCCGAACGAAAAAAATAAATTATTGAAAAAGAAAATACGACTTAGTGCTTTTCACAATAGGATTCGTAATATAACTAGACAGGTTAAACGGATTATTGTTTGATGACTGAACTCGGTCGGGAGTAAGGGGGCGGGGTATCTCTTCTGGGAATTTCTTAGTGGTTTTAGTTTTACTTTTAATATCTAATCAATACTCCAATAATTCTCCAAATTCTCTTGTTTGTAATTATGGCACTTGGTATTAACCAAGTGACATATAGCAATCGCCAATTCTGTCGGTCTGTCTGTCTGTCGGTCTGTCTGTCTGTCGGTCTGTCTTTCTGTCGGTCCCGGTTTTGCTACTTTAGGCACTTCCAGGTAAGCTATGACGATGAAATTTGGCAAGCATATCAGGAACCAGACCAGATTAAATTAGAAATAGTTTTTTTCCCGATTTGACCACATGGGGGGAGTTGGGGGCCGGTTAATTCGCAAAAAATAGAAAAAATTAAGTATTTTTAACTTATGAGCGGGTGATTGGATCTTAATAAAATTTAATGTTTGGAATGATATTGTGTCTCATAGCTTTTATTTAAATCCCAACCGGATCTGATGACATTGGGGGGAGTTGGAGGGGGGAAACCTAAAGTCCTGGTTTTGCTACTTTAGGCACTTCCAAGTAAGCTAGGACGATGAAATTTGGCAAGCGTATCAGGGACAGGACCAAATTAAATTAGAAATAGTCGTTTTCCTGATTTGAAAATCTGCGGAGGGGGGGATTGGGGGGCCGGTTAATTCGAAAAAATAGAAAAAATGAAGTATTTTTAACTTATGAGTGGGTGATTGGATCTTAATGAAATTTAATATTTGGAATGATATTGTATCTCAGAGCTCTTATTTTAAATCCCGACCAGATCTGATGACATTGGGGGAAGTTGGAAGGGGTAAACCTAAAATCTTGGAAAACACTTAGAGCGGAGGGATCGGGATGAAACTTGATGGGAAAAATAAGCGCAAGTCCCAGATACATGATTGACATAATAGGAACTCATTCGCTCTCTTTGGGGTAGTTGGGGGGGGGGGAGTAAATCTTAAAAAATAGAAAAAATTAGGTATTTACAACATACGAACGGGTGATCGGATCTCAATGAAATTTGATGTTTAGAAGGATATCGTGTCTTAGAGCTCTTATTTTAAATTCCGACCGGATCTGGTGACGGGGGCGGGGAGTTGGGAGGGGGAAACCTAAAACTTGGAAAACACTTAGAGTGGAGGGATCGGGATGAAACTTTGGGATGAAAAAACAGAAAAAATGAGATATTTGTAACTTACGAAGGAGTGATCGGATCTCAATGAAATTTGGAAGGATATCGTGTCTCAGAGCCCTTATTTTAAATCCCGACTTGATCTGGTGACATTGGCGGGAATTGAGGGGGAGCCTAAAATCTTAGAAAACGCTTAGAGTGGAGGGATCTGGATGAAACTTAGTGGAAAAAATAAGCACAAGTCCTAGATACGTGATTGACATAACCGCAACGGATCCATTCTCTTTGGGGGAGTTGGGGAGGGTTAATTCTGTACAAATTAGAAAAATGAGGTATGTTTAACCCACGAAGGAGTGATCGGATCTTAAAAAAAACAGTTCCTTAGGATAATCTTCGATTGGTCGTAAGTAAGAACACACAAAATCGGATGCAACATGTAATTATTTGTGAACTGCGGGTTGGACGATTCTTAATGGGTGTGGAAAAAAGGTCTTAGTTTTGCCTCTCCATAATACTAATTCACTATTCTCATTTTGTTTTCCTTTCAGCAAAATTATACTTCTATACTTTTGTGTTATGTGTATCTATAAAGCTTCTGTTTTATATGGGTAGTCTGCATGGTTTCGGGCCGTATACTTTTGCACAGCGTCAATTACTAATCAAACAGTGCCTAAAGGTACATCTGCAGAACATTATGACTCTTTATTAAATTAACTTTTATTTCAGCTGAAATTAAGAAGTAAAATTGAAACTTAAAACGAACACAAGCTTTTCTATACATTAGGGGGGCTTCCACTCCCTCAACCCCTTTACTCGTCTCACTAAAGTTTTATAGTTCTTTAAAAAAAGCTTCTTGTTCCAGTTGAACGGCCTCTGTTTTTAATTTTTCGTTCTTAAATAATTGGGACAAAAAGTCAAACATCAAATCAAATTTCTGAGACAGCCATTTTGATCAACGGTGTTGATAGTTCCGGAAATTATGTCTTTGGATATGA
This sequence comes from Artemia franciscana, assembly GCF_032884065.1. NCBI lineage: Eukaryota > Metazoa > Arthropoda > Branchiopoda > Anostraca > Artemiidae > Artemia > Artemia franciscana. The sequence continues at coordinate 27,739 of NW_027063226.1, read as the reverse complement.
CAACCCCCCTCCCCCATCCATCAGGACAAGGGTTTTAAGGTATGCTTTAGGGGCATATAAGATTTTCTATAGAAAATTTTGTCGTAGAAACTTCAAAAAGGGCTAATTCAATTGGAAATTGAGAAGAATAGTGCCTTTGTTATCAGTCGAAGGTGATCGGAGGACAAATACCCCCCCCCACCATGCCTATCATTTCCTAAAACACTTCTAATCAGGATTTTGAGATAGCCATGTTGTTCAACTTAGACGAAAGTTCCGGAAACTATGTATTTGAGCATGACAAATCCCCCAAGCGCTCGGGGAAGGGTTGTAAGCTATGCCCTAGGAGAATATAAGGTTTTTGTAGAAAGCGTGGTCATATAAAGGTCGGAGGGGACTCATTGGTAATCTTAAGCTCTAGTGCCCTTTTTAAGATTCAAAGTGATTGGAGGACAGCTAACGCCCCCCCCCACATACACATGTCGTATTGTTCCAAAATGCATCTAATAGTAACCCTCTAGCCCCCAAGTCAAGGGTTGTAAGTTATGCTCTGAAAGAATATATGGTTTTTATAGAAAGCATGGTCATATAAAGTTCAGAGGGTCCTCATTGGTAATAAAAAGCTCTAGTGCCCATTTTAAGAGTCAAAGTGAACGCAGAGCAGCTGCCACCCCTCACATATATGTTGCATTATTCCGAAATGCATTTGATTTAAAATTTAAAATGGCTATTTTATTCCAAATGCCTAAATATCATATAACAAGGCTCTTGAGGGTTTAAAAAAAACAAAGCCTCGGGAGCAAGGGTTTTAAGGGGAATCTAAGGTTTTTATGTAAGGGATAGCTGTGTTAACTATAAAGGGGGCTCATTTGGTTGAAAATTGGAAGTTCCAGTTCCCTTTTAAGAGTCAAACGTGATGGAGGGCAGCAAGCCCCCCCCCCCCCCCGCAACTACCCTCCAACAAGTGTTGTCATTATAGGGATTTTCCCCCTATTTTAAGGATTTTTGAGGTCTGTTAAGGGCAAACTTTTTTATTTAGAGATTTGGGGATTTTTAGGGATTTATACAATTCTTCTGGAGTTTTAAAAAAGAATTTCTACGTTTTTTTCTAAATCCCATGATGTTCAACGATATAGTGCATAGATTTAATATTCAATCGAATAAATCAAAAGGAAGCTAACTAAAAAAAAAGCGAAAATAGCGGTCCATTACACCTCCCAATACGTGCCAAATTAGTATTTATACAAATATACCCCCTTTGAAACTTCTGATTTCTCACTGTATCAGATATAGATCTCAGAGCGTTATAATTAAGAGGATAAGCGAACCTAGTGAATCAAAATCTGCAAATATGTTCTATGCTTCTTATTTCACAACTTCTTATTTGCTCAGGTCAGTTTTTTTCTTCATATTTAAGGTTTTTTACTCTATAATCGATCAGTTCCAAATAAGACTTTCTTCTGTTAAAACCTTTGAAAGTAGACTGGATATGAATACATCCTCTACATCTGCAAGCAGAAAAGAAATAGAGCTATTAGAAAAAATGCAGGTATAAATTAAATACAATTTTCCGAACGAAAAAAAGAAATTATTGAAAAAGAAAATACGACTTAGTGCTTTTCATAATAGGATTCGTAATATAACTAGACAGGTTAAACTGATTATTGTTTGATGACTGAACTCGGTCAGGAGTAAGGGGGCGGGGTATCTCTTCTGGGAATTTCTTAGTGGTTTTAGTTTTTACTTTTAATATCTAATCAATACTCCAGTAATTCTCCAAATTCTCTTGTTTGTAATAGAAATGCGTAATAGGCGCGAATAACTTCTGATTCTATAGAGGTTTCAAGCTCTTATACGCACAAAATGTTGCATATGTATTTTTTTTTTTTGTGCCAGGAGAAAGATCATGGATGTGTGTTTCTTTCCAGGGATGATCGCATCGAGCCAATCAAACAGTTCGTGGTAACGAACTGTAGTAAGGAGCGACCCGGTTCAATAGTAAATATAACTCTAAAAAACGGAATTTTGATGCTAAAAGATACATCAAAAGAATCTAATTTTCACGCTAAAGTCTTTGTCATCAAAAGTTACGAGCCTGAAAAAAATTTGCCTTATTTTGGAAAATAGGGGGAAATATCCCCTAAAAGTCATAGAATCTTAAAGAAAATCACACCATCGCATTCGGCATATCAGAGAACCCTATAGAAAATATTTCAAGCTCCTACCTAAAAAATGTGGAATTTCGTATTTTTGCCAGAAGACAAATCACGGGTGCGTGTTTATTTGTTTGTTGTTTTTTTTTCCAGTGGTCATCGTATCGACCAAGTGGTCCTAGAGTGTCGCAAGAGGGCTCATTCTTACGAAAATGAAAAGTTCTAGTGCCCTTTTTAAGTGATCAAAAAATTGGAGAGCACTTAGGCCCCCTCCCACGCTCATTTTTTTCCAAAAGTCAACGGATTAAAATTTTGAGATAGCCATTTTGTTTCGCATTGTCGAAAACTATAATAACTCTTCCTTTGGGAATGAGTTAATCCCCAACAATCCCTGGGGGAGGGGCTGCAAGTAACAAACTTTGACCAGTGTTTACATATAGTAATGGTTATTGGGAAGTGTACAGATGTTTTCATAATTTTTTTTTGGTTTGGGTGGGGGGATTTGATGGGGGGGGGGGGCTATGTGGGAGGATCTTTCCTTGGAGGAATATTTCATGGGGGAAGAAAAGTTCAATGAAAAGGGCGCAGGATTTTCTAGCATTACTATAAAAAAAACAATGAAAAAATAAACATGAAAAGTTTTTTTCAATTGAAAGTAAGGAATAGCATTGAAATTTAAAACGAACAGAGATTATTACGCATATGAGGGGTTCTAAAAATACTTTAGCATAAAGAGCGAGATAATTAGGAGGAAATAAATACCTCGCTGTTTATGCTAAAGTATTTTTAGTAATTTCAACTATTTATTCTACGGCCTTTTTGATTCAGGGGTCATTCTTAAAGAATTGGGACAAAACTTACGATCTAATGTAAAGAGTGAGGTATTAATGGGGGTAAAAAACCCACTCGTACACATAATAAAAATATAAGAATATAAAAGTTTGTTACGTAAGTTAATTCTTAAGTTACGCATATTTTTTACTAATAAAAACGTTCGTTATAAATTAAAAGTTCTAGTAGCCATTTTAAGTAACCGAAAAACTAGAGGGCAGATAGGCTTCCTTCCCCACCCCTTAATTCTCAAAATCGTCTGATGAAAACTAATAGAAAGCCACTTAGCCAAAAAAAAGAATTAATATACAAATTTCATTTCAATAATTTATGTGCAGAGCCAAAATCAAACATGCATTAATTCAAAAACGTTCAGAAATTAAATAAAAAAACTAGTTTGTTTTAACTGAAAGTAAGGAGTGACATTAAAACTTAAAACGAACAGAAATTACTCCTTATATGAAATGGGTTGTCCCCTCCGCAATCCCTCACTCTTTACGCTAAAGTTTGATTCTTTGCCACAATTCTACTTTTTAAAACAATTAAAAGCTTTATCGTAAAGAGCGAGGCGTTGAGGAGGGGGCAACCCATTTTATATACGGAGTAATTTCTGTTCGTTTTAAGTTTTAATGTCGCTCCTTATTTTCAGTTAAAAAAACTAGTTTTTTTTATTTAATACTCCTAGAACACCGGGCGAGGGCTCATTTGAATGCAAATTGAAATTTCTAGTTCTCTTTTTTTGTGTGACTAAAAGAAATGGAGGGCAATCAGCCCCCCTCACATGACCCTTTTTTTCCAAAAAATCTTTCTTAATAAGCATTACTAGGAGACCAAACTTTGAATTGCGAGACAAATTTCAGAAACAAAATGACATTCAGTGTACTCCACCCCCTCCGAAAATATATACCCCGAGCCTCCTGATTCACAGTAGAAAAACTTTTGTGTAATTTTTCCAGGTTTCCAACTAAGAAAAGGAAAAACGACCCTCAAATACAGTGTAATTACTGGAACACCAGCAACAATTTTGAAAATGATCTTTAGCGTCAAATAATCTACAAAGCGTAAAACAACCATCAATAAATAAATATATCCCAAAACAAACAGAAATTACAATAAACAACGTAATCAAACTCATAGGGGCTCACAACCCTTATGCCTCTCAAGGCCAAAACATAATTTGCACTTTACGAAAAACAAATTAATTGTTTTCACTGTAGTCACTTTAATAAATAAAAAAATTATTAAGATTTCAAAGAATGAATATGAGCATATGTATATTAAACTGACAATCCCCATTCATTTTTTTTTCAGTAGATGGCAAATTATGTTCTGGCCTTGAGAATCCATAAGGGTTGTGAGCCCTATTCATGTTAATTTCTTCTCATTTTAGTTTCGAATAAGTTTTTTGTTGTAGATTCTGTCCGTTTTGGGTATGGTTTATTTATTGATTCTGATTTATGGTAGTTTTACGCTTGTAGATTTTTTAATTTTGGCTCATTTTAGGTTTAATGAGAGCTCTTCAGTTCCCTTGAAAAACATATTTTGTTAAAAAAAAATTAAAATTAATTTTCAGTAATAAAACTGAAATATATTGGGAGAAAAACATATTCTTTTGATTTTTTTTTTATTAAAGAAACAATATGACCGATGCTTATTTAAGCAAATAGTACAAATAGTACTATTTAACCAAATAGTACAAATAGTACAGCAAATCTTATTACACAAATTTTCAAAAAAAAAGAAAAGGAAAAAAAAAATATGGTGCCGTTTTCAAGAAAAAAGTTATGCATGCACACATATACACGGTTGCTCGTTTAAAGACATATGTGCGTAAGTGTGTGTCTATGTGTTTTAATGATGTGGTTTTTCCCTTAGGGCTAGAAAGAGGAAGGTATTTGATTATTATTTTTTTTGGTGGGGGGTAATTGAGAGGTAAAATTTTGTCTGAGAGTAGAAGCACTGATCATGTTGCCTGTATCCCCAAAATGTAAACACTGTGGTTCTCGGTGTGGCGTCCAGGAATAGACATTCGAATATTTGAGATATATGTTTTTATTCGTTGATAAACCCACTGAACTTGAAACTTAACAACTTAAACTAATGATACATCGCCCAAACTGTTTGAAAGTGGAAATTTCTGTTTCTGATTAAATTGAACGGTGTTTGCCTGGTAAAGCCTTCGAAAGGGCGGTCTCTCAAGATGTTCTGTCTACCTGCTAGGAAATTGCAGAAACAAAACTCGGGGAAAAATTATCAACTGAACAATTTGGTCCCTTTGGGAGTTATCAGTTTACGCATTCACTATGATTAAAAAGTTCGCCGACCAAGTAAAAATTGGAGTGTCTTTATCAGTGATGGTTTTTAGGAAGTCATATTCTATTGGAATTTTACAATTTTTACTATAATCTCTGTCTCTGTTTTTCTGTTTAATTTGTCTGATTTTGGCAGTTATTCAAAATCGAGTTCTGCCTTAAATATTTCTATGATTATTGTTTTCATAATATGGCATCTTAGTAAATACGATTGCGTCTACTATTTTACAATATTTATATTATCATTACGCACTATGAAAGTAAAAGAACTAGTCAATAATCAACCCATTAGCGTTGACTTGAGTGGCATCAATTCATAAAAATTTAGACGGGGGGAGGGTCATAGAATATAATTGGCCATTTCTAGAGGGGTGAATTTATCGTGTTTTCTATTTTTTTCAATGAAAATAAAAAATAAGTATTTTTCAATGAAAACACACCAAGACAAGTATTTTCAAAATCTAGGGGGTAAGAGCAAAAATTCAGTCAGAGGCCCCATCCCCTACCCTAATTGTCGCTACTAATTGAATTGATAAAAATCATTTTGTAGCTCATTCCTATGGAAAAGCTTGTTTAAGAAGCTTGAGAGGGATTTTAGGAGGGTTCTAGAGGGCTTTATTTGATTTTAAGATGATCGTTCGAGTACCCTCTTACAAGGTAAAATATAATTTACAAACAAGTGGCACCTTCCTGTGCCCTTTTTCTAAACATACCCTCAAAACCCGATCAAAACTTTTAAGTGTCGGTTAAAAACTTCCAGATGAGTTCTCTCTTGGGTAATTATTTTATTCACATTAATTGATCTTTATGGTTAAAATTACGTATTTTCTCAACATAAATACTTAAGCTCCATGATTTTAAGTTTGTTATTCAGTGTATTTCGGAAGATAGAAAATTAAGACTCCCTGATCCCCCAACCAAGATTTCTTCCCCATCTAGTCTTTGAAAAATACCTTTTTTGGTATTTTCATGACGAAAAGTGAAAAAAATTACCCCCTTAGATTATGAGAAATGTATTTTTCCCCAGCCATAATTTCGGTGAATTCAATGAACTGGGTTCTACATGTTCAATACGTTCCATCTTTCAGGGGGCCTTTCAAGTTAGGAGGTTCTTAATAAAATAAAACAGTGTGATGAATATAATATGATTTAATTGAAATAACCATCAATGATACAATGAAACTGTAGCATTTCCCTCTGATTAGCCAGAACTCCATGGCTAAAATTTATTCCAATAGACTATTAAGCTAGAGAATAATTAGTTGTTATAAAAAACAATTTTCTGGCAAAGGTAAAGGGCGGAGTTGAAAATTGAGACGAACGAAAAAAAAAAACAAAAAAAAATACATTTTGAAAACAAAGTGGCTTGGAAAACAAAATTGCCATCTCCAGCTGATCCTAGAATAGTAACTATTATCTCGACTAGTTTTCATAGAAAAAGTTTGTTTTGAAAACAAATTTGCAGGAATATCTAAGAAATAGACTAAAACCTCTCAAACGCGTCTTCGGATCGAAATCAAAAATGTATCTTTGGAATTGCCACCAACGAAAACCTTATACCGGAAACTTACAGTCCCCTGGCTAGGACAACAAGGAAAAATACATTTTTTTTAACTGGCAAGCACGAATGTTTACTCTTTTTTTCTTACCTTCATCACTGCTGACGAAAGACAACATAGAGAGCTGTTTAAGGGTTTGATTGAAAGTATAGTTGTGTAAATGCACATTTTGACAAAAACTGCAACGGAACTCTCTCCCCGATTCTGCATGGAACTGCCAAACGTTTGATATTCTCAAAAAGTATATAAGAGAATTACTCGTAAATATTTAAGGTTTTTTACCGGTTTTTCACATTACTTATAATCTAATTAGTGTCACTTGTTAAAACAAAATTGTTAATGATTATTAAAAGATACAGAGCCAGGGATGCCAGGGCGGACGGTTACAAGAGTGTTACACGTGCCCAAATTTGCGTGCTTCACAGCAATTTTTGGTGCTAGAGTCAAAAGATGCGCAAAATCAGCATGAGCTCCCACAGGTTCCTATAATTTTAAGACAAGACTACTGATGACGATAATTTTAGCTGACGCACTTGACAGAAAAGTTAAGAACTTTCAGGACTTGTAAGCTTCCCATATTTGAAATGGAGTAAAAAAAAAGGTTTGTTATGTTTCAGAGTTTAAAGTGAGTTATATCATTATTTTCAGATAAAAGTATTCTAAATTTAAAACTCTTTTCTCACTTCTAAATTTAGTTTATTCTAAACTCAAAACTCTTTTCATCGTTTTTAAAAAAAAGTATTCTAAATTCAAAGCTCTTTTTTTACGGTTTTGGTTACCATTGGTAAGAGTTACTCCTTTTTTACAGCCCAATACTACTAACTGCTGGATTCTTGCTATATTAATTAGCTTTCGACTCGTCTTTTTCAATAATTAAATTAGAAATCGTGTATTTGCTCAACTGTAAAACTAAAGCAAGTGGCAAGTAGAATTAATATACTTCTCTATTGAGTGATTTTTAACGCCCCGCTCTTTACGCTAAAGTTTGACTCTTTCTCTTAACTCTACATTTAAAAACAGTAAAAAAAACTTTAGCGTAAAGAGCGGGGCGTTGAGAAGGAAAAGCCCCTTTCATATACGGAGTAATTTCTGTTCGTTTTAAGTTTTAATGTCGCTCCTTACTTTCATTTAAAAAACTTGTTTTTTTTATTTAATTTCTGAACGTTTTTGAATCAATGCATGTTTTGATTTTGGCTCTCCGCAGAGGAATAACTAAAACGAAATTTGTATGTTTTTTTTTTGGATAAATGGCTTTCTCATAATTTTGATCGAATGATTTTGAGAAAAAAAGAGTGGGGGAGGAAGCCTAGTTGCCCTCCGATTTTCGGTTAATTAAAAAGGCAACTAGAACTTTTAATTTTTTACGAATCTTTTTATAAGTAAAAGATTTACTTAACTTATAAATTAGCTTACATAAAGAACTTTTGTATTCTTATAATTTTATTACATATATGAGGGGGTTCGCCCCTTCGTCAGTACCTCGCTTTTTACACTAAAGCTTAAATTTTGTCCCAGTTCATTAAGAATGACCCCTGAATCACAAAAGCCGCAGAATAAATAGTTGAAATTACTAAAAATACTTTAGCGTAAAGAGCGAGGTATTAGGAGGAGGTGAGCCCTTCAAATGGTTAGTAATTTCTGTTCGTTTCAAGTTTTAATACTGCTGCTTACTTCCAGCTGAAAAAAAACTTTTTCATTGTTTTTTTTAAGTAATGCTAGCAAATCCTGCGCTCCCTTCATGGACATTTTCTTCCCCCATGACAAATTCCTCGATGGAAAGTTCCCCCACATATCCCCCTCTTCTCAACCTCTGCCTCCAACCAAAAAATCCTCCTGAAAACGCCTGTACACTTCCCAATAACCATTACTATATGTAAGCAGTGGTCAAAGTTTTGAACTTGTAACCCCTCCCATGGGACTGTGAGGGAGTAAGTCGTCCCCAAAGACATAGTTATAAGGTTTTTCGACTACGTTGAATAAAATGGCTATCTCAGAATTTTGATCCGCCGACTTTGGGAAAATAATTAGCGTGGGAGGGGGCCTAGGTGCCCTCCAATTTTTTTGGTCACTTAAAAAGGGCACTAGAACTTTTCATGTCCGTTAGAATGAGCCCTCTTGCAACATTCTAGGACAACTTGGTCGATACGATCACCCCTGGGGAATAAACAAATAAACACGTAATTAACGCTACTTGACAGGGAGATGGTAAAAAATTAATTACGACTGGATCCGTGTACGTGATCATAATCGTTATAGCCTCCAGTTGTTGTTTATAAGACAAGACACTTATTGACGATGACATTTTAGCTGACTCCTGACATCAGAGTTACCATCCACCAGGCTTGTCAGCTTTTCAAAAATTATATTCAATTTCAATTTTTAGTTTCTGTTTTGTGAAATCATTATTGCAAGATATATATTACAATTTTTGTACAAAAGTCTTCTAAATTTAAAACAATATACGAACAAAGTAATAACTTGAAAATATATTTTAAAAAGTCTATGGGTTAGCCTTATTGTTCATAAAATGTTTATCACATTATAATATGTAACAATCCAGCCTCAAAGGGATTTAAAACATATAAATACATGTAATAGGCATTTTCAAATAAAAATTGAAGAGCCTCAACATGCACACAGCCGCTAGCTGACCATCTCAATTACTATACAGAAACCGGTTCTCTTTGTATTACTCATTCTTTTTAAGTATAATCCTCTGTACCAGATATTTTGATGAAACTGAATTAAAAGCATAAAATTAATATTACCCTTCTTCGTCGTGTTTAGTTTGATTTTCAGTCATTTTTTCTAAATACATTCTCCTCTACAAGTGAAGGAAAAACTCCAATAAACAAGAAATGAATCAAAAAATAATGTCGAACATTGTTGCCCCAGCCAAAATTTAAGTAAATTTGGATTAGGAATTCCTCCATAATCCCGCACATGTAATTTTAAACAACCTGGAAACACAGTAGAAATGTTACATTCAGGTATTGGCGAAATGTTGTTTTTTTTCTAGGGGATGGCAACTCCTCTTAAGGTGCCGCGAAATATTAAAATTCTATGTTTTAACGATGAACATCTAATAGTTTAAAACAGTTCCATAGGATAATCTTCGATTGGTCGTATGTAAGAACACACAAAATCGGATGCAACATGTAATTATTTGTTAACTGCGAGTCATACGATTCTTAATGGGTGTGGAAAAAAGTTCTTACTTTTGCCTTTCCATAATACTAATTCACTATTCTCATTTTGTTTTCCTTTCAGCAAAATTAGACTTCTATACTTTTGTGTTATGTGTATCTATAAAGCTTCTGTTTTATATGGGTAGTCTGCATGGTTTCGGGCCCTCTCCTTTTGCACAGCGTCAATTACTAATCAAACAGTGCCTAAAGGTACATCTGCAGGACATTTTGACTCTTTATTAAAGTAACTTTTATTTCAGCTGAAATTAAGAAGTAAAATTGAAACTTAAACGGAACACGAGCTATTCTATACATGAGGGGGGCTTCCACTCCCTCAACCCCTTTACTCGTCGCACTAAAGTTTTATAGTGCTTCAAAAAAAGCTTCTTGCTCCAGTTGAACGGCCTCTGTTTTTAATTTTTCGTTCTTAAATAATTGGGACGAAAAGTCAAACATCAAATCAAAATTCTGAGACAGCCATTTTGATCAACGGTGTTGATAATTCCGGAAATGTTATGTTTTGGGTATGACAGCCCCCCTCCCCCATTCATCAGGACAAGGGTTTTAAGTTATGCTTTAGGGGCATGTAAGATTTTCTATAGAAAATTTTGTCGTAGAAACTTCAAAAAGGGCTCATTCAATTGGAAAGTGAGAGGACTAGTGCCTTTGTTATCAGTCGAAGGTGATCGGTGGACAAATGCCTCCCCCCCCCCATACCTATCATTTCCTAAAACACTTCTAATCAGGATTTTGAGATAGCCATGTTGTTCAACGTATATGAAAGTTCCGGAAACTATGTATTTGAGCATGACAAATCCCCTAAGCCCTCGGGGCAAGGGTTGTAAGCTATGCCCTAGGAGAATATAAGCTTTTTGTTGAAAGCGTGGTCATATAAAGTTCGGAGGGGACTCAATGGTAATCTTAAGCTCTAGTGCCCTTTTTAATATTCAAAGTGATTGGAGGACAGCTAACGCCCCCCTACATACATATGTCGTATTGTTCCAAAATGCATCTAATAGTAACCCTCTAGCCCCCAAGGTAAGGGTTGTAAGTTATGTTCTAAAAGAATATATGGTTTTTATAGAAAGCGTGGTCATATAAAGCTCGGAGGGTCCTCATTGGTAATCAAAAGCTCTAGTGCCCATTTTAAGAGCCAAAGTGAACGGAGGGCAGCTGCTCCCTTCACACACATGTTGCATTATTCCGAAATGCATTTAATATAAAATTTAAAATGGCCATTTTATTCAAAATGTCTAAATATCATATAACAAGGCTCTTGAGGGTTTAAAAAAAAAACAAAGCCTCGGGAGCAAGGGTTTTAAGGGGAATCTAAGGTTTTTATGTAAGGGATGGTTGTATTAACTTTAAAGGAGGCTCATTTGTTTGAAAATAGGAAGTTCCAGTTCCCTTTTAAGAGTCAAACGTGATGGAGGGCAGCAAGCCCCCCCCCCCAACTACCCCCCAACAATTGTTGTCATTATAGGGATTTCCCCCCTATTTTAAGGATTTTTTAGGTCTGTTAAGGGCAAACTTTTTTATTTAGGGACAAAATCCTTTAAAAAAATTTTTATTAGGGACAAAAATGTCAAAGATTTTGACAAAATCTTTCTCTCAATTCTTGTTTTTAAAACAGTAAAAAACTTTAGCGTAAAGAGCGGGGCGTTGATGAGGAAGCAGCCTCTTTCATATACGAAGTAATTTCTGTGCGTTTTAAGTTTTAATGTCGCTCCTTACTTTCAGTTAAAGAAACTCGTTTTTTTATTTAATTTCTGAACGTTTTTGAATCAATGCATGTTTTGATTTTGGCTCTCCGCAGAGGAATAATCAAAACGAAATTTTGCATATTTTTTTTTTGGGGGGGGGGCTAAATGGCTTTCTCATAATTTTGATCGAATGATTTTGAGAAAAAAGAGCGGGGGCGAAGCCTAGTTGCCCTCCGATTTTTTGGTTAATTAAAAAGGCAACTAGAACTTTTAATTTTTTACGAATCTTTTTATTGGTAAAAGATTTACGTAACTTATAAATTAGCTTACGTAAAGAACTTTTGTATTCTCATGTTTTTATTACATATATGAGGGGATTCGCCCCATCGTCAGTACCTCCCTCTTTACACTAAAGCTTAAATTTTATCCCAATTCATTAAGAATGACCCCTGAATCACAAAAGCCGTAGAATAAATAGTTGAAATTACTAAAAATACTTTAGCGTAAAGAGCTAGGTATCATAAGGAGGTGAGCCCCTTATATGGGTAATAATTTCTGTTTGTTTTAAGTTTTATTGCTGTTCCTTACTTCCAGGTGAAAAAGCTTTTTCACATTTATTTTTTAATTTTTTTTTTAAATAATGCTAGTAAATCCTGCTCTCCCTTCATGGAAGTTTTCTTCTCCCATGACAAATTATCGATGGAAAGTTACCCCAGCATATCCCCCTCTTCTCAACCCCTCCCCCCAACCAAAAAAATCCTCCTGAAAACGCCTGTATACTTCCCAATAACCATTACTATATGTAAGCACAGGTCAAAGTTTGTAACTTGTTGCCCCTCCCACGGGGACTGTGGGGGAGTAAGTCGTCCCCAAAGACATAGTTATAAGGTTTTTCGACTACGTTGAATAAAATGGCTATCTCAGAATTTTGATCCGTTGACTTTAGGAAAATAATTAGCGTGGGAGGGGGCCTAGGTGCCCTCCAATTTTTTTGGTCACTTAAAAAGGGCACTAGAACGTTTCATTTCCGTTAGAATGAGCCCTCTTGCAACATTCTAGGACAACTGGGTCGATACGATCACCCCTGGGGAAAAAAAAAACAACAAAAAAACAAAAAAAAACAAATAAACACGCATCCGTGATCTGCCTTCTGGCAAAAAATGCAAAATTCCACATTTTTGTTGATAGGAGCTCGAAACTTCTACATTAGGGTTCTCTGATACGCTGAATCTGATGGTGTGATTTTTGTTAAGATTCTATGACTTTTAGGGGGTGTTTTCCCCTATTTTCTAAAATAACGCAAATTTTCTCAGGCTCGTAACTTTTGATGGGTAAGACTAAACTTGATGAAACTTATATATTTAAAACCAGCATTAAAATGCGATTCTTTTGATATAGCTATTGGTATCAAAATTCCATTTTTTAGAGTTTTGGTTACTATTGAGCCGGGTCGCTCCTTACTACAGTTCGTTACCACGAACTGTTTGAAAGTATTTTTAGAACCCCCCATATGCGTAATAATCACTGTTCGTTTTAAGTTTCAATGATACTCCTTACTTTCAATTGAAAAACGTTTTCATGTTTATTTGTTCATTGTTTTTTTTATAGTAATGCTACAAAATCCTGCGCCCTTTTCATTGAATTTTTCGTCCCCCATGACATATTCCTCCAAGGAAAGATCCTCCCACATAGCCACATTCTTATGGTCACTTAAAAAGGGCACTACAACTTTTCATTTCCGTTAGAATGAGCCCTCTTGCGACATTCTAGGACCACTTGGTTGATACGATGACCCCTTGAAAAAAAAAAAAAACAAATAAACACGCACCCGTGATTTGTCTTCTGGCAAAAAATACGAAATTCCACATTTTTGTAGATAGGAGCTTAAAATTTTTGCTTCAGGGTTCTCTGATACGCCGAATGCGATGGTGTGATTTCTGTTAAGATTCTATGTCTTTTAGGGGGTGTTTTCCCCTGTTTTCCAAAATAAGGCAAATTTTCTCTGGCTCGTAACTTTTGATAAGAAAGATTAAATTTGATGAAACTTATATATTTAGAATCAACATGAAAATTCGATTCTCTTGATGTATCCTTTTACCCGTCTCCCCCTGATTGATATATACGTCACCCACTTTGTATATTCTCGTTGCATTTAAAATATGGAACATTTTACAACGGGGAGTGCCGCTGAAGGGCTGTAGAAGTGAGTAGCACAATTTTTAAACATGGTACGCCTGTACAATCCAGAACACACTCTAGAAGTAAAGTTATCTTAATCATAATGAAACACTTTAGTTTATACAATAATTTAGTTAATATGATAATATAATTTGAGCTATATATTGGCCCAATAGGGGGGGGGGGGTATTGTGCAAATTACACAAGTCCAATGCATTCTGTTTCACATCATTTGTATTTTGTGGCTATGAGACCGGTTTTGTTAGATGCTAAAAACAAAGAGATGAATATACAGACGACAAACGGGTCCATGGCCAGTAAATGAAAGCGAAGAGAAACAACAGAAATCCAGCGAAAAAAAAAACATACATAAAACTAAAATAAACTAACATAATATTTATTAATATATAATATATTTTATGTCAGTTTTACATATGTTTTTAGTTATATTTTTTAGTTTTAGTTTCTATTTTTTCTGTTCTTTTTTGTTTTGTTTTTACGCTGAAGACGCTTTGTTATATATGGACTAAATATTCGTCGGATTCTTGTTGTTTCTCTTCGCTTTCATTTACTGGTCGTAGACCCGTTTGTCGTCTTTAAATTCATTTCTTTGTTTTTGTCATGGTCGGCCAGTGAAGCTTTAGATCTTTTATTCTTTTGTTATATACTACATTCAGAAAACTTCTCAAATGTGTTCTGGATTGTACGGGAGTAGCCTACCCAAAATATAATGGGATTTTATAAAGCGAACTGTCCATTATAGGAGTAGGTGACAAACTACGGCTTTAGGAATGAGACAAGTAAGTATCTATAATTGTTTTAAAGTAGTTTCATAGTTCTTTTGGGGGTTCCTTTCAAAACCCAAACGTTTTCTTTCTTTTTCCTGGTCTGCACCTTTATCCAGAATACTGTAAATTATGCTAATAAATTATCTACAGATAGCATGTGTGAACAGGTACAAACTGTGAGACATTCATTTGATTTGGCACGAAATTAGAACATGAATTTCATAGGAAGAAGGGATTCCATGCACATTTTCACATGTTAGTCCCCATGAACTAACTCTGACAGCATGAACTCTGACTAACCATGAACTCTGACAGCACTGTCAGATTATTTTGACTAGTGTTTACGTAATGATTTCTTACACCTTTCTATTTATAATTGAAATAAAATTAAAAATGTAATAGCAGGTAATGCTTTGAATTAAGACCGAAAAAACTGTGTTTTTATTATTGCCCGAACATTTCGGTTTCATATCTCGAAGTCTTTATCAACAGAAAAGGAAACAAGAAAAGAAAAAAAAAAGAACACACACACTGAACAGTTTATACATACTGGAAAATCAAACAGTTCATGGTAACGGGCTATAAGCAAGAGATTCCTCGTGTTAATTGGAATTGAAACATTATAAAATGAGTTACGACGAAAATACATATATTCACAGATTCTGCTTTTTATGGCGGTTCAAAATAGGCCATAAATATATATAATATATATATATAGAAATATATATACTAATACTAATACTAATATATATATACTACATATATATATATATATATATATATATATATATATATATATAGAGAGAGAGAGAGAGAGAGAGAGAGAGAGAGAGAGTAAATTTTAAGCTAAACATATGAAATGCTTACTGCCTAATTTTTTAAGCATGAGAAGGTAAGCAAGGCTTCAAAAATCCAAAATATATTAACTAAAAATAAATAAAACAAACACAGGATTAATAGTCGTACCGAACAGAGTAAGTGAAGGAAGGTGAAATGAAGCTATATTTGAAAGACCAAAGGGCCTTTTATTATACAAGGAGAGAAAACTTGAGCTCCTGAAACTAGCAAGGGGAGGAACATAATGTAGGGCTGCGTTTGCGAAGGTCCGGGCCCATTAGTTGCAAGGGCTAGTTTTCAGGACATGCTCCGGAATGGCGAGCGGGTAGAGGTAGGTGAAAAAGCAAGATCATATATCATTCCGGTCACAACCTGACTTTACCAGATTTAGTTAGTTAAGAATCGGGCAAAAGTGGTTCTTGGTTAAAAAGAATATTTATAATTAAAGCAAGCTTAGTCCAAAAGCCGTAAGAGCTAACATCACCACACCCACTTTTTCCTTCACATTAACAACATTCAAAACAACAAGTTTTTTCAGAAACAATGTATAACCCTGCCAAAATGGAGCGGGGCGAAAAAAGTCTCACTTTAAAAATTTTGGTAACCGAAAAGTGTATATACCGCAGTGGAATGACAAAATTATTGATTTAACGAAATTCATAAGCATTATTGGTGGGTTGGTCGAATCTCCAGGGTTCTTGACCAAATTAATGGCACATACACACGATTTTCACCTGTGAATGTGAATATCAACAACCAAAGACGAAAACGGCTTGTCAGTCGTTTTTATTTGTTTCACAAAGGTTCACAACTCAGTAGTGGGATGATCAGTCCGGTAAACAGCCCACTCAAATAGCATTACATAGGAATTGAATTTGTATGAAATTTGACGTGAATTTCTTGCCCTGTGCTAATCTGTGTCGTTACCATGAGGGAACTTTACCATGAACAACTAATAACTTAAGTCGCGCAACAAAACTTAAATTGGCGTGAAAATACTTCAGAATAATAGCTCCATAGCTTTACTTTCAAAACCCCACCACTGTAGATGGAAACTCCTTTCTTATAAGCGGTTCATCTTCAGTCATTATCTTTTTCTTATAAGAGAATATTCTCCCATTGTTAGCTAGAAAACGCAAAGGCTCTATCAGTGGACTAATACTGTCACTGCGGTCAGGAACTAGGACAAAATTCTTTCATTACGTTGGGAAGGTTTTTATTGGACTAAATTGCACGAGAGCACGATTGTAATCAAAGAAAATCAAACAGAAGCACAGAGGAGAGAGAGAGAGTTGGAGAGACTTGGGGAATAACTTAACCCTTATCATGATTAAATTTAAAAAAAACAAGTTTTTTTAAATGAAAGTAAGGAGCGACATTAAAACTTAAAACGAACAGAAATTACTCCGTATATGAAAAGGGCTTTTCCTCCTCAACGCCCCGCTCTTTACGCTAAAGTTTGACTCTTTCTCTTAAATCTACTTTTTAAAACAGTAAAAAACTTTAAAATTTAAATTGGAGGGCCGTTAGAATGAGCCCTCTTGCAACATTCTAGGACAACTAGGTCGATACGATCACCCCTGGAAAAAAAAACAACAACAAAAACGAACAAACAAATAAACACGCATCCGTGATCTGCCTTCTCGCAAAAAATACAAAATTCCACATTTTTGTAGATAGGAGCTTGAAACTTCTACAGTAGGGTTTTCTGATACGCTGAATCTGATGGTGTAATTTTCGCTAAGATTCTATGTCTTTTTGGGGGTGTTTCCCCCTATTTTTTAAAATAAGGCAAATTTTCTCAGGCTCATAACTTTTGATGGGTAAGACTAATCTTGATGAAACTTATATATTTGAAATCAGAATTAAAATTTGATTCTTTTGTTGTAACTATTGGTATCAAAATTTCATTTTTTAGAGTTTTGGTTACTATTGAGCCGGGTCGCTCCTTACCACGTCGTTACCATGAACTGTTTGAAACGACTGTAAAGCTAAATGCTTGACAGAGAAATAATTTTTTCACACCAACGGTCAGATTTGGCAGGCATTAAAGCCGTAATGATACCCCCCGCAGCCTCCAGGGCAAGGGCTAACCCTCCCCCCCCGACACCCTATTTTCCTACAAAACATCTGAAAAAAATTGTGAGATAGCCATTTTGTTATAAAATAATCCAAAGAACATATGACAATACCACAGGCCACCAGAGTCCTGGAGCAAGAGTTGTAAGATATATACTGGGGGCATATACAGGTTCCATGACGTGGATGGTCGTATCGGATGGACCCATTTGATTAGAAAGTCAAAATTATATTGTCCTTTTTACATGTCAAAATTGGCTGGAGACCAACCAGCCCCCCCCCCACACCCATCATTTCCCAAAACAAATATCCAATCAAGATTTAGAGACATCTATTTTTTTTAATCATTGTTGAAAGGTCCAGTAATTATGTCTTTGGGATGTCAACCCCCAACCCCCCACACACACACCCCTCACGGAAAGGGCTGGAAGTTACGCAACTCGTTGATTGTTTGCGTATACTACATATTATTGAGAAAGGTATGCATATTTAACTTTTACTTTTAAAAAGACAAAAGGCATGTGAGCCTTTCAAAGAATGTTGAGGGATTTTTGAACTAGATCAAAACACATTGTGTGTATGCGGGATGTCAAGAGGTAAGAGCATGAAGGTGAAAACTTTAGAGACTATTGAGGGGATATTCGAACTAAATAACAACACACTATGTTTATGCTGATTGTCAAAAGGCGTATCTCAAGAATGGATTTGGGTATTAAACTGTAACTTTTAGAGAATACTTGAAAGAAAAGATCAACTGACCAAAAGGTAGTATTTGCACACTGCTGCTACTATTGTTATCATTGCTACTTTTACTACTACCTCTGCTACAACAATTGCTGCTCAAACTACTACTTCTATTGTAACTACTTGTAAGGCTAAGATTGTTAAATTGAAAATTTCACGAAAAATATGAACCTACAGGTTATAAAAAGGGCATGTCAGAAATGCAATAGCGACATGCAAGGAAGTCAAAAATTCAAACATGCTAAGAAGTAAAAAAGTCAAAAATTCTAAGACTTGATAAGAGGGATATTCAATTGACAAAAAGCAATATGTTAATTTTTTGTTGCTACTAATACTAGTACTGTTAATACTATTACTAGTACTAATACCACTACTGTGACTTCTGATACTACTATAACTAAGGTATGAAAGTGAAACTCTTACGGAATATTGAGGGGAGAAAATACACTGAATCGCCACACTTTTTTTGTTTGTCTCAAGTTTTCTTTGACGATTCAATTTTGCATGTGGCGTCCCAAGGAAATTTTCAGCGTGGTTGGAACAGTCCGGGGAATTTTTTTTTCTGGGCGGATTTATCTGCGGGATAAATACTTTATGAGAGAATTGTGTTTTGCTTATGGCTAGCAACAAAGGTTCCTTCACTGAGAGAAAGAGAGAATCCTAGATCAGATATTAAATTGAAAATCAGATAATAATGATCAGATATTAAATCTAGGAGAATCTTCCAATGATGTGGATGTATTTAGCATGGGGAAAACTTTCCATAGAGGGAATTATTGTTGGGATTATTTTCCATGAAGCAGAAGGTGGGTTTCTCTTATTACCAGATATATGATAAGAAATTAAATAAATAAAAAATTTTAACTTATAGCAAGAAGAAACATTAAAACTAAAAACTAACAAAACTCTTCCGTATATGTCAACAGAATATTATAGAGCCTGGAGGCTTACCCCTCCTCAACACCTAGCTCTTTACGCTTAAGTTTAATTGTTTTGTCCCAGTTCTTTCAGAACGACTCCTGAAATGCAAGAGCTATTTAATCAGGATAAAAAGCTTTTGAAAGCAAAAAAAGCATTTAGCCTACAGACCAAGGTATAGAGGAGAGGACAGCCACCCTCATGCGCAGAATAATTTCTGTTCGCGCTAAGTCTTAATAATGTTCTTTACTTTCAGTTAATAAAAGCTTCTTTTTTAATGTAATAGCCGAAATGATCAATGTGGCATATTTGAAGTGAATGAGTTTAGACTTATTAATAAAACAAATGACTTCAATAGTGGTGAAATTCTGATAACTAATTTCCGTGTTACTACTACCGCGAATACTAACAACTTAATCCAGCACCAAGTCACTTGAAGCCAATACAGCTACACAAACTCCACCTCAATTCAATTCTATTCAAAGTTGCCCTGTTTACATCTTCCCAAGAAGTTTCCATTTACTATAAACATTTCCTTACAATATCATCCCATCTCATTCAGGGACAACCAACCTTTCACTTGATCCCAGACTGTTGATCAACAAGGGCTATATTCAATTATTTATCATCCTCCATCCAAAGAGCGTGGACTAGTCATCTCAACGTCTAACACTCAAAATGCCCACCATCACAATGCCTACGAAAGATGCCAACAACTCAAAATGCCCACAACTCAAAATTGAATTAAAAGGGAATAGTTGTGGGCATCAAGTCATGGCTAATTGTAGAAAAAGCCAAGACAGATAGTCCAATTGAGTGAGAAGAAATACCTGGCGTTAATTCCCCCCCCCCTCCTTGATTGCCGACGTTACCATATCCCACTCATAATACACATCTTATGTCAATCCACAATGCTGAACTAGATTCAATCTCTTGGAAATTCTCCCCGGCTCGGCACGCTGGGTTCTTCCCTCCCGGCACCCGGTATACACTCATTCCCGGCACCTCCCGTCACCTTCCACTTTTGTCAGTTTTTACCCTGTCTAGGATGAGATGGCATCCTCCCGGCATCCTACCAGCGCCTCCTGGCTCCCGTACCCGGTGTAGACGTGTTTGAGGAGTGAGCAACCCCTCGTCTCATTCCCAATAAAGGACTGAAACCTAAAATTTATACAACCGTGGGCATTGTGAGCGTGGGAAAAAAGATCGTGGTGATTTAGGGAACCATCCATCTCAACTTTTCTCTTACCCTAACCCTAGAAAGTGGGATAGAACCATGTGTTTTTTACAGCCCACTATTGTAGGTATAGACAGCTAGTTGGGAACCCAAAACAATCCGTATACAATTTCCCTGGAAAATATCTAGCAAATCCTATACCATCTTTCTTAGCGCCCACGATTAAGAACCATACTGGACAACCAGCATCACTGCAGCTTCTAATTTTCTAATATTTTTTTCAATCAAACAATCAATTTATTCAATGAATAAATTCATAACAAAAAACAGTGCTTACGTATTATCCAGAACACACTCAAGAAGTTTTTTTAAGCATAATGAAATATTCTAAAATATGATGAAAATATAACAGTTCAGAAACAAAATTACGACAAAGAATTATGGAAAGCAGGCCTGTCAAAACGCATTATGTTAAATACCTAACCGTAGCTTAATCGTAGTTTTCCTCACTCAGACTAAGCTAATTATTACCGATTGCAGACACGCAAACCGGTTTTTCTTAGATTCAACAGAGCAAATATCCTGAGTGTGTTCTGGATAACATGTAAGTACCCAAACATGCTTCAACATAGTCTCTCCCGTATGGGCAGACGTTTGTACACTTATCTTTATTCTTCCAAACCTTTTCAGCTGTAAGAACACAACCTGGGCATTGGCTATTCTACTTCTAAGCGAAGATGATGATTTTTTTTCCTTTCCTTCGTTATCACGAGACAGATAATAAATACAGAAATAAATACAAATAGCTAGAAACAAGTACTGTTTTAAGGAAAGTGAAAATTATGTTCTGGTGAGTTTGAATCGTTTAGTTATTGTAATTTCCGTTCGTTTCGGATTATAATGATAAAAGAAATCACCAATGCAACAGAACACACACAGAAGTAAAACAAAAAAACAACAACATATAAACAAAAAAGAAAGACAGAAGGAGAAAGGAAGAATGTTTTCCTACTTTAGTAATTAATATAGATCAGTATTTGAATGAGGCCTTAACCCTACTCATCCATTCAATGACATAGGTCAAACAGCATAGCCATACACAATCAACCACAAAGAATAATCCATGGACAGGCAGTCGTGTCGTAAGTAAGTATAAGTCGTCATTTACCAAATGTTAAAAACAGTAAAAAGGCAAATAATTCAGAGGCGACAACCCAACACAAGGGCTCCTCAGGAGAATACGCACTTGCCTATAGGGTTTCGGCACTTTAAATTACCAAAAATTACCCAAGCAAGTGACGTGCCTACCATAAATTTCCAATGGTATCCTCGTGCTAGGTATCACCCCCAAAGTATATACCTATGAAAAACAAATGTAAAATAAGGTTCTTATTTGTTGTGATTTATAAGGTTCTCGTCAAACATTTTGAACCAGAACCTGTGTTTTAAAATAATAATGGGAATTCTCAATGCGCTTAAGATTTATTATGCTCCCGATTTTGCCAGATGAGATTAAAAAGTCCCATAAGTTTTTACTTCTTTACAAAAAAACACATCATTAATAGGAAAATATACAAGATGGGTCCTTTGAAATTTTCATACATAATAAAATTACTTATAATTAGATTCATCAGAACCCAAAACAATGAGGTCAAAATTTGAATATAGGTTGTAATATGATAAGTTGTCTTTGATAAGTCAATCTTCATAGGAATATTAAACTGAAAGTCTTAGTTTTTTGCTCCTTTTCTGAAAAATGAAGGTAAAAAATAGTTTAATTGGTATTTTCCCAGTCTATAAGCCGGGCCTTATCCAGGGAGACTGCAAGCCCCTCTCAAAATTTTTTGGCAACCTAATTTATTTTTTCTCTCTTTTACCTTCTTTCTTATTTCTTAAATCACTAATAATTAGATTCATCAGAACCAAAACAATCAGGTCAAAATTTGAATCTAGGCTGTCAAACAGTTCGTGCCAACGAACTGTAGTAAAGAGAGACCCGGCTCAATAGTAACCAAAACTCACGGAATTTTGATACCAATAGTGACTTACCTCTTAAATTATTTTTGTACTGTTTTTTTTTTTAGAAACGGTAAAACTATTTACTTTCTGAATGAGCTTCCATAGTACAAAAATAAAGGACGCTATTTCATGATTTTTTACACACCGATATATATGGTTGTTCGAAGTAAATGGCTTGTCCAGATTAGCCCATTGTCCAAGGTAACCCCGGTCTCCCCTACAGGGTATGGGGTTGGAACAGTTGAGATGTTTGAAAGATAAATAGGATACATGTAATTTGGGCTGTGTATTTGCACATTAGGGGGGAAGGTTGGCAAGGGCCCCGGCAGTAGTGGTGGTTGGGTGACAGGGAATATATTTGAGCACCTCGATCTTCTCATCCTATACCACAAACTTCCTTCCCACACAGGCTATTCTGCTTCATCATCAATCCTCTGCTAGATAAAAGAAAAAACATCACGTGACTAGTTGTCAAGCTTGCCACTCTTTCGCAATTTTGCTTCTCAATTTTTTTTTTGTTTATGTAAGAATGTGACTGGCTTGCAAAAATACGTCATAAAATTAATCTAATTAATTAAAACATAATCTTTAAAACGGAACCATAGGTCCATAGCCTCTCTTATTCCCTTCGGAACGCCAAAGCTACTGTCGAAAATCTATATATATAAAAACTAGCTGTTGGGGTGGTGCTTCGTGCCACCCCAACACCTAGTTGGTGGGGGCGCTTCGCACCCCCCCAAGCCCCCCCGCTCAAGTAAGTCGTTACGCGCCATATTAGTTACGCGCCATTGTATTTATGTCCCTGTGTCCCACCTGTGAATATAGAAAAAAGAGAAAAGATTTCTCTTTTCGTTATAGATATATATATATATGTTTTTAACTACGTAAAACTTGCGATTATACAACATTCTTCGATGTCCCATTGTCTGTGCATCTAAATAGATTGTCAGGTTTACCGACTCTTGAACATGCAACATAAAATTGTCCATGGGAAAAACAATCCATATTCAGATCTATACCTCATTATTATAATGATTGCCCTTGAGGTTTGTTGATGGTGATTGCTAATCGAACATTCCCTGTGTCCCCGTCGTCATTTATATCCCCCTGTGCCCCCGGCATCCCCGTTGTAGTTGTGTCATTTATATTCCCTGTGTCTCGGTCGTCATTTTTGTCCCGGTGTCCGGGTCTGTAATTTATCTTTGAGTGTCCCGGTCGTCATTTATATCTCCCGGTCGTTATTTGTGTCCCAGTCTTTAATTTTTCTTTGAGTGTCCCGGTCGTCATTTATATTCCCTGTGTCCCAGCTTTTAGTTTTCTTTTTCTCCTTTATTTTTCAGTTTTTTTCCTTTTTTTTAGTTTTTTTTTCTTTTTCAGTTTTTAGTTTTTTTATTAGTTTTTAGTTTTTTTTTTCTTTTCAGTTTTTTTTGTAGTTTTTACATTTTTTTTAGTTTTTTTTAGTGTTTTTTTATTTTTTATTTTTTACCATTTTTTTAGTTTTTTTAGTTTTTTAGCTTTTTTAGTTTTTTTGTATTTTCTTTTTAGTTTTTTTGTACTTTTTACCTTTTTTAGTTTTTTTTTCTTCTTTTGTATTAATGCTAAAGCCAAGGTTCGAACCTGGAACCTTTCGGACCTAGAACTTGGAACATAACGCTTTACCAACTCAGATACTTCGGTTTGAATACATTCGTTTTGAGCAGCTTCCTCGGCTGTTGCCATTGTAGGTTCTTCAGTCATTTTACAATTAGAAATTTCTCTTTCAACGACCTTCTTACAATTAAAAATTTGTCTTTGAACGATTTTCTTAAATACCTGTGTCCTGGTCGTCATTTATATTCCCTGTGTCCTGGTCGTCATTTGTGTCCCGGTATCCCAGTCTGTAATTACTCTTTGAGCGTCCCAGTTGTCATTTATATTCCCTCTGTCCCGGTCGTCATTTGTCTCCCGGTCTGTAATTTCTCTTTGAGTGTTTTTTTTTTTAGTTTTTTACCTTTTTTCAGTTTTCTTTTTCTTAGGTCTCTCGAAAACAGGCCTAGCCGTTCATGGCATGTTAGAAAACAGGTTTCTTGCGGCCATGCCAATTTGATTAAAAAAGACACAAATATCGAATCCGGGCACGTCTTAGACCTGACATCACCAAACCTGTTTTGCTTCATAAGCTAATAGGAAGGTGATGGGATAATCAGAAAATACGTCACAAGACTTGTTTTAGCTTTGGTCTTTTGTTTTAGCTTTTGGCATGGATATAAAGGCGTATCGATCAAATATACGGGTAGTAGGTACTTCGAATAGAAGATGGCGTATGAGAGATGAGTCTCTGATGTTTAAGTGGTGTTTTGAAGTCTAATATTAATGTGTCAAACCTTTAACAGGTCTTGATAAACAGTTGCAGGTACTGGAGATTACCCCATATACCGGGTTTTAATATATGTCCGTCGCAGTGGAAATCAATGGACGGTAGATCTAATATATGAAAATTCGGATGGGGGATATTTTGCACTTACTGTCCTTTTTATCAATAAAATACCAAAACAGGTTATGACTCCATAAAATTACTTGCAAAAGGCTTAATCTAGAGGGTGGGTTAAACTGTAATTCTTATTTGGAAATTTGAATAAACTATTAATTGGAGAATTTGATTATAGCCTTGGGATTTCGGAAGGAGTTTAGAAATGTATTTTCAAGAAGTTGTAAATTATCAATCTTTATGATAATTAAATTTAAAAAGTTACAATTTTTGTCTATTAAAAGTAAAAAATAATATTAAAACTTTAAGAGAACAGATATTATTCCGTATATATGCCGCCTCCTTTTCAATACATCTCTCTTCAAGCTCAAGTTTTAAACACTTTAAAAAAAGTCTCTCTTTAAGAATTTTGAATGAAGGTCTAATTTTAGTTTAAAGAGTGGGGTATCGAGGAGGAGGCAGCCCACATATAAACTTCTCAGGTTTTAGCGCTTCTCCTCACTTTCAGCTGAAAAAATAGTTTTTCTTAAAATTTAACTTCTGATTTTTTCGAATAGTATTCCGATAAATACCTCCTCATTCATGGTAATTACGCTAAGGAAGTTCCCCCACATAAAATTCTTCCCCATTGAACTTGCCATCGTAAAAGTGTGTCATTGCTACAAATATCCCCCCCCCCCCAAAAAAAAAAGTTAACTATTTCGGATGAAAAATTCTTTTTAGCTTATTCTTCATATTCTTACTAAAAAAAGATACTAATTTTTACTTTATTTCTGATCGTTTATTAATTCATTCCGAAAATTACTTCTATGTTGAAAACTTTTCCAAGATCCCTCCCCTCCATCGAGAAGTTTCTCGTAGATAATTCTAATAGATAGTTCTTCATGGACTATTTATCATGAGTTGAATGAGCATATTTGTATTTGAATTCAGCCAAATTTCCCCCGTGTAAAATTTCTGATTAAAAGTCTACCCCCCCCCCCCCAAAAAGAAAAAACAACTTCCCTTCCAAATGGAAAATCATCCCTGTAGAAAATAGCTCTTTTCCTAAGAATATACCACACTTTCAAAGAATCTGTCACAGTCTTTCCTCTCCGACAAATACACCCCCCCCCCAAAAAAAAAAAACGTGCAAAATACACCTTGTTGAAAATAATCACCGGCGAATCTCCCCCGGGACACAGGGAAACAACTACAACGGGGACGCCGGGGGGCACAGGGGGATATATAAATGACGACGGGGACACAGAGAAAGTTCGATTAACAATCACCGTCAACAAAGCTCAAGGGCAATCATTAGAATAATGAGGTATAGATTTGCATATAGATTGTTTTTCCCATGGACAATTATATGTTGCATGTTCAAGAGTCGGTAAACCTGACAATCTATTTATATGCACAGACAATGGGACAGCCAAGAATGTTGTATATTCGCAAGATATACGTAGTTAATATATATATATATATATATATATATATATATATATATATATATATATATATATATTCACAGGTGGGACACAGGGACACAACTACAATGGCGCGTAACGACTTGCGCACGCGGGGGGATGGGGGTGGGTTCGGAGGATGCGAAGTGCCCCCACCAACTAAGTGTTGAGGGTACCGGGACACAGGGAACATCAATGACGACCAGGACACTCAAAGAGAAATTACAGACAGGGACACCTGAACACAAATGAAGACCGGGACAAAAATGACGACCGGGACACCGGGAGGATCAGGCCCTATGAACGGCCCTAGAAATTTCTGGTTGGTGGTGGGACCATTGATCGATTGTGATAAAATTACGTAAAAAAGCCAAAAAAAAAAACAAAACAAAAAAACGCACGGATGGCTCGTAACCAGCCATCCGTCTCATTTAAAATATATACACATATATATATATATATATATATATATATATATATATATATATATATATATATATATATATATATATATATATATATATATATATATATATATATATATATATATATTTATTCT
This sequence comes from Artemia franciscana, assembly GCF_032884065.1. Taxonomy (NCBI): domain Eukaryota; kingdom Metazoa; phylum Arthropoda; class Branchiopoda; order Anostraca; family Artemiidae; genus Artemia; species Artemia franciscana. The sequence goes on along the minus strand of NW_027063226.1, from coordinate 800 downwards.
TTACAGAGAAGGCTGGGAGTTCGGATTGGGTTCTTGGATGATGAATGACGGGAAACTCCCGTTAACAGGGAAATTGAAAAATTCTGAACCTACAATTTAAATTTTATGCTTTTAACCATTCCCTTCCTAATACATTGAACTGTGTGTACCTATCAGGTAAACACTATCAGGTAAAAAAAAAAAAAAAAAAAAAAAAAAAAACAAGCTGTTGCTACTTGCTCATATCATAAAATAGCTACTTCTAAAGGAAAATGTAAAATTATCTAAATAAGCGTACCTCGTCAATCGAGCAGTTGCTTACATGAGACGTCATTTCGAGGAGGAGCGATAATTTCGGCAAGACAAAAGACATGTGAATCACAGGAAATATGTAGAAGTATAGCAGATCTGCAAATATCCTAAGATTTAGGAGAGGGGCTAAGGTCTAAAGCCTAATACCTCTCCTCCTCCGCCGTAAAAGAGCCCATGGTCCTAACTTGCAGTCAAAGGGAATGCATTTATGTATTCTGATCGTTTGCAGACGCCGCATTTCAAGAAGCGTAACTGTTTACATTGTTTAAATTTGGTCGATTTTTTGGGAGTCTGCGATTGATTGACAAATTTCTTAATCAAGACAATCCAATCCTTGCATATGTGAATACAAATGACAACTTACCAGATTTTTTTTTTTGGGAGGGGGTAGCTATTGGGGATAATATTACAAGCCAACTTAATTAACATTAGAATTGAATTAGCTAGTCAATTTTTGTTGTATGTGTATGTTCTCATTAATGTTTTTTTTTTAATTTGCCTCTAGCATT